>NC_136876.1:16569608-16702573 GCF_949152265.1 Phoxinus phoxinus | reverse complement strand
TTGTAAGAATGATTATTTATGGTGCCTTCACGTGCTATGGTAATTATGGTAAATACCAAAAGCCGACGTGGAAAATGCACATGAACACCCCCTCATGTGGTATTTTCCACTGGGCAACTCGTAGAATATTTTGATGCACGAGTTGCCGAGATGAGATAACCTTTGACCTTTTCAACATGGCGGAGAGCGACGCAAGCGTTGTGAATGGTAAGCATTGTACACAACTAAACGTTTTTTGCTACTGTTAGCGGATTGTTTTTGTAGCCTATACAATGTTGTGTCATTAACAATTGTAATATAATGCTGCTTATCTAAAATCTAAAATCGTTTTAGGCAAATAACAGGTCTGGATCTGTGAGTCCATCTTTTTCCTACATTACGACAACAAAAGCACTTGAACACAACACACTGGTAAATACCAGTTCACAAGTGGAAAATATCATCTTTTCCACAGCACGTGAAGGCAGCATTAATCTCCCTCATCCGTTTGAATGAAACAGCTGGAACGAGTAAAGCATATACATTTCAAAATAAGAGTCCCTGTGTATTTCAGGCATGTTTATAATTAACTCTTTCCCCGCCATTGGTGGAATAATCCAGATTTCGTGTGTTTTCACTGTTATACGGTAGGGGGCGCTATTATAAAAATCTTCTGATTGAGTCACTGAACCTCCAGATAAAAATAGGCAAAAAATGAGCAGAAAAAAAGCAATAAAAGGATTGCTTATGCCCTTTTTAGTCTGTTGTCTGCTTTTTGTTAAAATATTTTTTTAAGACACGAACACACATTCAAATGTTGATAAAAAAAAAAGAATGCATGAAGCTAGAATAAAGCGGTATATTCACTTAATATTCTGGGGGCCATGAAACTTTTGTGAAAATCATCAAAAATGCTGGCAACTAAAAAAAAAAACACTAATGAGGAAAGAGTTAGAAGTCCAGCATTTTGCATAAAATCTTTTTTTATGGATATTGTTATGTTGGTTACACAATAAACAGAATCTGCCATTTCATTTAACAAACTATTGTAACTTGTCTCGTAAGCTATTTTCTGACACTGAATAATAATTAAAAAAAGATAATTGTAACTTTTTCTCTCAAAATTCTTACTTTTTTCCTCAAATTTACAAGTTTATATCTCACAACTCTGAGAGAGACGACTTCTTAATTGTATGAAATTATACATAGTATAATATCAGTAGTAACCATATATATATTTAATAAAACATGTCTTCAACTCTTTAAACTTGAAATGACTGTGTTCTGCTTTAAATGAGCATTAAAGTATTATCATTTATAAAAATCAAGTGACCTTGGAATTGATGAGAGGGGTCGTGGCGTCCATGCTGGACCGGATGAGATCCACAAATTGCGTTTGATCTTGTTGGCGCTGCACTTCCCCGCAGAACTGAGCCAGCCAATGAGAATACGCCTGCAGAGCGGCCAATGACTGCGCGTGGCTGCAAAACAGAGACGTTCATTAGGTTTTATTATAAAACTATTCTCAATTAGGTTAACCTGCATCAACTAGCACACTGAACAGAGTTCATGACTACTTACACATCTATAAGATCTGGTTTGAGCACTGAAGGAACAGCCATCTCTACATCGTACAGGCTGATCTGAGAACCGTAACACGACACTTCCACCAATCTGAGAAGAGGAGGAGAAACATAACCAAGAATTAAACATCACATATTTCAGTCATTTACATCTGACCAAACATCAATCAATCTGTATTAATAATTCAAATGAATAATATGGTATTGTTTGCATTTATTTTCATATTACTTTGACACAGTGTTGGCGTCAACAGGAAAATACATGTGAAAGTAAAACCAAAACCTTTGCTTTTTGAAAAAGGCTTGGTTTAGTTTATATTTGGACAGTCTGCACAAGTTCACACAGTTCAATTAGTAATCATTTGTTTAGTGAGATAAGTGTTTTTTGAGCCAGGGTTTAAACAGTATATCAAAGGGGTCCTTTTCTTCAGTGTGTAATGTTGCTGTTTGAGCCCGGGAATAAACACGTCACAATATTCCTTATTTTAATAATTCCCGCCCAAGGCATTGGCAAAATAAAACCAAAACACGCCGAAGCGGGTAACCAATCAGAACACACTGACCCAGCCGACCAATCAGAGCACACTGAGCTTTTCAGAAAAAAAAAAAAAGCTTCACAGCTAGGGGTGTGACGGTTAGTATATAACCGTGAGACCGACGGTTATAGTTAAACACCGTCATTAGAACTCTATAACCGCCAAAACCGTGTTATTAAAATATTTTTTACAAACATAAAAAAAAAACAATTTTTTTTTAATTTTTTAGATAGGATCATAATATGCGCCATACAATACATCGGGAGACATGGTTTTTACCACTTAATGAAGTTTTGTTTTGTAAATCGTCAGAAATGATTTTTACCACTTCATATAAGTTTTGCTTTGTAAGCCTTTCCTTAAAGCGAATTTCGTTTTGTACAAATTGTACCTTAATTTTAATAAATGTTTCATCAACCAATTGCATGTATTTAATAATATAGCAGACAATATAATAACCGTGACATGGAGGCGCCGGGCCGGCGCGCCGCGTTCACTTGCATTGAATTGTGAACTAGAGCGCATCTCATCGTAAATTAATGAAACTATGCCTATGCCTCATGCATTAGCATTAAATATCTTTGCTACATCCTTTCTAGACGGGTGCGGCTTTGAGAAATCTTGGAGATCTCCCTAATAAACGGAGGTCTGAAATATCTGCCCCTTTACCGATCAGAGCGCGCTGACACGGAGTTAACCCACTATCTCCAAGAAGAACCAATTGACTCTACGGCTAATCCACTAGCATGGTGGGGAGACACACGCTATCCGCTCTTAGCAAAATTGGCACGTAAATACATGTGTATTTGTGCTACAAGCACAGCATCAGAGCGGGTTTTTAGCACTGCGGGTAACATAGCTGGGTCAAAATCACCATAAAGTGCCTTTGAGACCTCACAATTTCCTAAATAAAAATCTGAGATTTTCCATTTAACTTAATATGTGTTGTATTAAGGAGACCTTAGGCTGTTAGAAATGCATATTGGTCAAGCTCCAGCACTTTTTATAAATTAACTGCAAGCTGACAATATACGGGCAATCCATAAAATATGTCCACCCTGTCATGGACAAATTCAAAGTAGAATAAATACATTTTCATTGCTTAGGGATTATAAAATGTAGATCTACAGAAAGATAATGTGTCCCTTTCCCAACAAAACATTTTAGTTAATGGTAAAAGTTTTTTGATAATAATGAAATTACTGCCTAAATATGTATTGGTGACAGGGTGGACACAGGCTTGGTGACAGGGTGGACAATGACAGGGTGGACATTTTTGGCTAAAGTTAGCATTTAATTAGCACATGGTGTACATGCAGTTAGCAAAGTCATTCACTGTTGAAGCTGACTGTGCACTGTTTAAAATATATATTTTGAATTTCTGAAAAGTTTTTATATTAATTAATATTTCACAATGACAGGGTGGACATGTTAAGCTTGACAACACGCAACTACAAACACAATATGATGAAAATTTGGAAATATAAGTGTAGATACGTACTGTGTGTGCAGTGGATGTTTTAACCTCCACTGAAGAAAGACCAAATGGGGGAGGGGATGTCACTGAGAACATCAGTTGGTTTCTTAAAGGGGCGTTAACCCCATAATGACAGGGTGGACGGCAATTTCAGGGACACATGCAAAATGCTTAATATTATTATGAAAATAAAATAGAAAATCAAAATGACTTGTTTTATTAAATAACTTGTTGAGGACAATAAGTACATTCAAAAAGTGTTTTAATTTTATGTCATTTAACCACTTTTTACACTCACTGAAGTTAGCTGAGCAGCGTGTGGGACATTACAAAATCACATATATCCAATCAAAGAAAATGGTATAAAATCAGAAAAACACATTTCAAGAGACTTATCATTGTACTTGTATGTATGTAAATGTTTGGCCACTTATAATAAAACCTCAGAATTTCATTATTTTGCATTATGTTCATGATGACTGAGTGATTCTGATGAGGACACCAAAGGCACTTTATAGTGATATTGACTCAGCTACCCCAGTCAGATCGTCACTAAAACCGAGTAAAGTGAACTGAACATGTTGGTGTTCCTGTCACGGAACTTTGAAGTCGAAAAAGATTAGGAATTTAAAATGTCATTGCACTTTTTTTGTTTCCTGTATTTAGTTAGTTTAATTAAGGTATTATCACAACAATCGTTGTTCGACTTTTTTTTTTCTTTGATAAAGGTATGTAGATTTTATCATTTGTAATTTAGGCCTACTCATTCATTTTTATGCAGCTCTTATATAATTTAAGCAGCCTACGTTTTTAAAAGGATTTGTTTAGTGTGTGTGATTTATTTAAAACAAAGCATGTTCATTGCTTTTTTTTTTTTAAGGATTTAAAAAAAAAAACCGACGGTTATGTTATGAACCGTCACATTTGACTCACATCATAAACGTCATCACCAATTCTGAAACCGGCACACCCCTATTCACAGCTTTAGGAACTAAACAGAGCGTTATACTGACAGACTGAGAAGAGAGGAGCTGCAACAGTGACAAATATGAGAAAAATAATGTTTTTTGAACATTCAAGCATGAAAACCTGTTCTAGTAGAACCAGAAAACAAAATCAAGACGTTGTAAAAGGGCATAATAACAAAGTTATTTATGACAAGTAAAAAAAAAAAAAATGTAATGCAAAAAGAAGTCATCAAATAGCCATGTGAAGCACACTACACAACACAACCACTAATAATATGCATAAAACATAAGCAAATACAGAGGACATTAGAGTGACACATAAGGAGGTAGTGTTGTTGTTGAATGAGGAATTGGGAATCAGGAACTGACCTCTGCACGATGGCGAGAGCGTCATTAAAGCGGGCGGTGAACACGTCCCCTGTGAAGAACTCGGCCAGGCGTCCCACGGCCTGCAAGAGAGAGCTCAGGTCTCTGAGAGCGCAGTGAAGTCTTCTGCAGTCGGCCTCCGCTGTGATGTTCAGCCTGCGACCTGTTCACACACACACAGAGAGAGAGAGACAAGATGAGGCGACAAGGCATTCTCACACACACACAGAGAGAGAGAGGTGTAAAACCACTCAACTACAGCTGACAACACCTCACAAGCCACATGAGAACAGACCCGCCACAGAGCAACATCAGACTGAACATCACAAGACCAGATACTGCTAACATACTTGCAGTCTATAAATATATAATACAGTAGGTTGACTGAGTAAATGCTCAAGCAATCAATAGATGGTAACATACTATTCAAACGTTTGGGGTCAGTACGTTTAAAAATATTTAATTGTAAAATTTTATTGTAATATTTCTTAATATTACTGTTTTTACTTAGCCTTGGTGAGCATAAAAGACTACTTTCAAAAATATATTTTTTTAATCATACAACTTCTGACCGGTAATGTATGCGTATGAGTTCTCGTAGAACTTCCTCCTTTATATTTCATCTTGTCTGTTGTAAAGCCTTAGTTTAATAAGCCTGCTTACATGGACTGATTATTATAGTCTCAAGTAAATTTTTTTTATTAAATTCCCCATGCCATGACAGCAATATATTTATATAAGATATTTGATAGAAGGAAGTCAGATAGCAAAAGAAGAAAAAAAAAGTACAGCCCGAAGAACAAGGACATTTGTCAAAGATCATATTTCCAACGTCATGCTTCAGTGGATTAATACAAACAGTGACTTTTGGACACTGAGTGAAAACGACACATTAGCTTTGTTGCAATGCATTCTCCAAGACAAATAGTTCACACAAAACAATGCATTTAATAATTCTGTCAAGAACTGCATTTACATTTAAAAGTGTAATCTGTGTGTGCAGCTGAACAGGTTTGAAAACAAAGCTACTATCTATTAAACTGCTGAATATTCAGACTGTGACCGTGAAGAGAAACTCACTTGATCCTGATCTCACGATATACTGCTGCAGCCCAAGATACACGTCCAGATCCTCCTGGAGCACCGGAAACTAAACACACAATCATGCTCTGCTCATCAGATACTTATCATCAGTCATTTAACACAATTAATAATAACAGGAAAAATGTGATTGATAGATAGACAGATAAGAAATATAAATAAATGGATAAAAATACAATTAGACAGACAGATTTAAACTGGGCATTTGATGAAACATTTATATTGATTGACAGCTCTAATACTCTTCCTCGTGTGGATTACAGCAGATTTTGATTTAAAATTGTAAATCCTCCATGAATGCTTTGGACGGAGACTCGCTTGAATCAGTTTTGCTTCCATATTAAACAGTTATTAGAATTGCCAATGGAGAGTCCATTGTTTTCAGTTCAAAGAGAGAGAGAGAGAGAGAGGGGAACATGTTCAGCCACTCATCTACACCCACCAGAACAGAGAAGGTCTGGGACGGCAGCAGCTCCATCACCCTGGCAACCACTTCCAAACTCAGACGCAGGTACCGTTGCCATTCCGTCTGTTGCTATAGAAACCAGAGGGGAAAGAGTTCCAAAAATTCAGCCCAAAAATAAATAAAAAATGCTTTAGCTTCTACAACCATGTGTGTGTGTGTCTGCTTGATACTTACATCATCGTCAAGGGTCTCGTCATCGAGTTCTTCTAGTTGACTCTGGTTTAACCTGAACTGGATCCTGTTGAGAACTTCACGCAGCAGCAGAACTAGAGCATCTTTATACCTGCTCTCACACACTCACACACACACACACACACACACACACACACACACACACACACACACACACACACACAGAGAGATTACAACAATGTTCAATGCTTGAGCAACCTATATAAAACAAACTCAATTCACACAGTCCACAGACATGTACCTGTTAATGACACTGTCTCTGTCAGCCAATCGGCTTCTGATCTTGGTGGTCAGGTAGTCCAGGAATATACTCCAGATGTCAAGACAGGCCAGGTAACCCTCGTGACTCGGCTGCAACAAAATAAACAGACCATTAAATGAAGATGCACAAACATTTCACGTTTAAGAACTTTAGGGCTGATAGCTGATCATTTATGATCAGTAGTCATAAATACAGTTTTTTATTGAAGTGCGCTTATAATGTTAGTAGGATTTATACATCAATTAATAAAAGGCCATTTTCTTCCCTGATTTTAGCCCTCTTAAAGTCACCATAAAATCAAAATGGACAATTCTTTTATTTGATTTTTTATATTGCAGTATTTATTATAAATTATTTATCAGTGCACATTAGAGGTGTAACGGTCCATGTATTCGCCCTGAACCGTCACTGTTCGGTGCATACAGTCAGACGACGAATACAGTCACAGCTAATCCACACTCCAATCCAGAAGGGGGCGCATGCGGTAATGCGGTTTGGAAATGCGAAGTCGGCACAGATGTAGATGGCTCTTTTTCTCTATTTGTAGATGGCATGTTAACTCAGGCCCACTCATGCGAACAATTTTAAATAAAATCTAGCATTTTTATCTAATGAAAAATCTAGCATTTTTATCTAATGAAAAATCTAGCAAATGTTGCTTTTTCCTGTTGTACCGAACTAGTATCGAACCGTGACTTCTGTGTCACATGAGATCCACCAATAGCAAACCACAAAAATCCAATTAATTCCACATGAACAAAATGAAGTCCCGCCCTACATTTGATCTAGTTTGAGAAGCCGTTTCACTCAGACGTCACAATAGGGGAGAAAAGACTTGAATGTAAACAGCCACTGCTATAATTGGTTAATATCTTTGCATATGAAATGAGTATTAAATCTAGAACTCTTTTGAAAAACTTCACTACGTTTTACTAATCACATCTGCTGAGATTAACTAATCGTGAAGTGTTAATTACAGTATTATAATTACTTCTACTCCCACTGCATGAAAGGCTGAAGCGCTGAGCATTGTAGCCAATCACAGTCATGTCTGTTTCTGCACTGTCACAGATGCTTTCATAATAACCAACACAGCGCAGACATGATGGAAATAAGAGACTCATTGAGCAGTGTAGACAGTCTTTGATTATAACGAAAGTTTGGGCAAGAATGCAGAACTCAGTTACTCGTGTTAAACTGAAGTGATTGACAGCTTCAGTGATTATAAAGGGAGTGTTCTTTGATTGCTTTCTGTATATAATTTAAATCACAATTTAAATAAGAAAATATTTTCATGGTACTAAAAGGTACAGTGTGAAGTTGACCGTTTAGTCACTGGCTTGATTGATTGATGAATAAACAGCAATAAAGGATTTTGTGAAAGAACATCTGAGAATGAACCCTCACAAATCAAAAATCACTGATCACAGATCAGGCATTAAAATTAATTAAAATGAACACTTTAATTAAAGGGGTTATAATGTCCTGTTCACAAGATGTTAAATAAGTCTTTGATGTCCCCAGAGTGTGTATGTGAAGTTTTAGCTCAAAATACCCCACAGACATTTTTATATACACTGTTAGACCTTACCGGGGTTTTTTTTTACAGTAAAATACTGGCAACACTGTTGCCAGTAATTTACTGTTAATTGTACAGTTCTTTACTGTAATCTACAGTATTTTACTGTAATATACCGTTTGTTACTGTAAAATGCACTAAATTAAAACTCGAGTTAAAACTAATTTCACTTGCAGAAACTGACTGCCATAATTGACCAACTGTCATTTAAATGTATTAACTAAAATGTGTAATGCATTAATAATGTGAGAAAAGAGTTAAGAACTTTCATTAGAAACCACTAAAAAACTTAAGAACATAAAAAGATTTCCACTTGACCAGCAATTACAGTCACCGCCTGTTAAATAAAGCAACATGCAACATTTCATCGATGTTTCTAGATCTTCTGCTGGACTAAAGGACAGGCTCTACTCTTCAGCACAATGGTGACCCAAAAAAACTACATTTTACAGTAAACTACTGGCAACAGTGTTGCCAGTATAAACCTGTTTTATAACTTACAGTTTATTACTGTTTAAATACTTTTCGTGGGTGTGTCTTTTTATCTTACACTGTTAACCCTTTCAACCCCACAGGAAAATCCACACTACAAAGAGTAAAAGTAACATTGACGCAGTGTTGTTGTGAGATAATTATGTGAATATGTAAGTGATTGTTGAGCATTCGTGATGAACACCTGCTGTTAACAAGCAGAATCACTGAAGGAAAGAGGAACACAAGAACAGAAAATAGAGAAACACAAGAACTACAACTGACTTCCAGCCATAACACATTATTACACGTATTATTAACCAGTATGACTTTATTTCTGTCATACATCTACAGAAGTTGTTATTGAGATGTTTAATTTAAAATGTTTGATTTGAAGTTACCATTATAGTGATCAGTGTTTGCTTTAGTTGGGTCGCTGATGCCATAACATTATGTTTTCTCTTGCTGCTTGAACTGTGTTTTTGCAAGTCACACTTGTGAACACACACAGTTTGTGAATGATTGCGGTTATATTCATTATCATGACAAAATCACTAAATAGCCTGTCCATTCACTAAGTAGTTAATTCTCACTCATACAGAGTTTTATTGTCAATCAAAAGTGTTGTGTTACCACCACTGTAAAACAACAGCAACAATGACTAATTTAATTATAACACAAGCATAACATAAAACAACAGAGCTACACTGTCTTGTAGAAACACAGAGATATCACAAATTAGAACATGCATCTCAACAATGGTGGGAATATTTTTTTAATTTTTTTTATTCATGCAGCAGAGCATGCTGGGAGTTTTATACTATCCTGGTACCCAGCATGCATTGCGACATGAAACTTTTGATCATCACCATTTTTGAGACTCATACGCTGATTGTTGATGTCTGTGTGTGCCTGAGAGAAACAGGAGATAATAAAATTTTAATGCACTATATGATTTAAAAATTATTCAGTTGACCTGATTAAAGAAATCTTGCTGGATTTCATGTTGTAGATTATCAGATATATGGTATTTAACCCATAAATTCATAGCTTACATACAAAAAAGAGCAAAAACTCATGAATGATTATGACATCATCACAAAACCATGAAAGGTAAACACCTGATCAACTTCCCTAGACTTTTTCTTGCTGTAGCAAATGAGCTTTATAAACTCATTGTTACAACAGCCAGAGAGAGAAGACTGGGAAAAGTTATTAAGTCAAGGTACAAGAGACCAACTAAAGCAAATACTGATCTCCATCATGGTGACAACAACTTTATTATTAACTAAATCCCTGTTCATTCTCAACAATAACTTGAAATAAATAATGTTAAACTGGTTTCACACTCAGTGTGGCTGGAAGTCAGTTGTAGTTCTTGTGTTTCTCTTTTTTTCTGTTCTTGTTTCTCTGTCCTTCAGTGATTCTGCTTATCAGGTGTTCATCAGTGTCTCAATTCACTCACTTCTTTTCATTCACTCTGTCAAGTGGACTATATTAGTGAACTAGTGCAGGGAATAGTGAATTAGGGTATAGGGTGTGATTGGGAACACAGCCTCTGAGTGTCGACTTTGAGCGCTGTTAATTCACAGTATATTCCTGTAGGTATATTCCTGTATATTACTGTTTTAATGGAAAATTGTATATTATTGTAAGAATTTGGGCTTTTTCTACAGTAAGGGCTAACAGTGTAGCATGTTACAATTTTGTGTCTGTTCCTTTAAATTCAAATGAGCTGCTGCTCCCGACCAGTGTTGTGTGTAACGCGTTACAGTAACGTAACTACTTTTTCGGGTAAAAAGTAATGTGCTACTGAAAATTTGGTAACGAAACGTATTACTTTTACAATTCGCCACGACATTACTTTTCCCAGGAACAGATTTGACAGTGACACTGTCTTCCCTGTACTGTAGTCTAATAAGCCTACGTGTTGTAGCCTAGTTATTAAAGAAAACGATTTAGTTTCATATTTATGTTTAAATAAAATAATGATTTTTTTTTATTTCATCTATGTTGATTATATGAAAAGTGAAAAGCATGAGTAAGATCATAAGATGCGCAATCGGGAGACAAATGGAGTGGGCAGACATGGTTTTTTTTGTAGAAAGCCTTTCTTTAAAGTGAATTTCGTTTGGTATTAATTGTATCTTAATTATAATCAATGTTTCATCAACCAATTGCCTGGATTTAATAAATAAGAAGTAAATATAGCAGGCAATATAATCAGGACTTCTCATGAGCTCCGTTTCGGCGCGTGAACTGGAGCTCGCCTCATAAATGAACCCAAACTCAGCGCATAAGCTTTGCCTCAAATACCTGAGAAATGTATTGAAAGCTTGAAATGTGTACTTTTAAACAAAACTATTAAAAACCAAAGAAAACAGACTCTCTGCTTATGTAATCTGTATGAAATGTGCATTTCTCTCCGGCGCGTTCACTACTGCGAAGATCGCGAGTCAGCATCGTCAACTTCATCGTCGCAGCTGATACCGACAGAAAACACTTGTTTATTAATAAACAATTGAAATGTCTCCTTGCAATATTTGACATATTCATAATCATTACTTTTGCCGGTTCTTTGTGACATTTTTCATGAACGCATCACCACCGCTCAATAGTTAATATTGTTCTTTGGTGTTCACTATACAGGTTTTTCAAATGTTTTTTAAATAAAAATATTTATTTTTCTATTTTAAAATCTCTCTTTTTTTCTATTTTTTTCTTCTTCTAGTTTTTCAATAAGTAGAGTTCACAGTAGAACTTTAGGTAGGCCTACACATGTAGGAACAGATATTGGGTTCTGCTCAAACTCAAGCAACATAAATGTAACGTAAAAGTAACGAGTAACATAAAAAGTTACTTTCCAAAGGGGGTAACAGATTACTTTATTAAGAAGTAACGAGTAACGAGCAAACACTACTTTTTAAAAGTAACTTCCCCAACACTGCTCCCGACACAGAGGGCGGAGCTTCAACAGCTTGAGACTTGCACTGAAAATTAAAAAAAAAAAATAGCCTTTTATGTTCAAACCGGAGTCAGACAATGATGGAGAGACTCAAGAAGAGACAACATGTAGAAGCAACAGGACATTTCTGAATGGTTAGTTGATGAATCTATAAATCGAGTTCAGGGGCGGGGTCTATGCAAATTTTAGGGTTGTGATGTCACTAATTTCTTTAAAAGCAAATATCTCCCTTTGCTTTGAACTTTGAGCGTCGTAACTTTGCAGACGTTGTTTATGCTCAAACAGCAGAACATTACACACTAACTAAAGTAAAAAAAAGTGAAATCATCATCAACCACCCCTTTAACATGTTGTCGCATTACTGTCGGGTCCATATCTTTCTGTAACAGTCTGTTTGCAAAAGCCTGTCTCGAAATTGCGACTGATTTACGAAAGGATCCACAATGAAATAAACCGAACAAGATGATAATGCTCGGAGACATTCACATAGTTGAAAATAAATAACCACTTCCCTAGCATTAGGATCCTTTAGAAACTAATGATATTTTATTCCAGTGATTTTATTCCTCTCTTCTCTCCCGTTCATCTCAATAACCCGCCAGTGGGCGGAGCCAAAGACGCGATGATCTGATTCTGCAGAGGCGGTATTTCGTCGCACTATTACATCATAATTTGACAATCCGAAACGAGTCGTTTTCTGAGCTTTGATTCAATGAAAGCCGGTTTTGGACGAATGAGGAAGTTTTGAGTTGTGAAACTTACAGAAAGTTTTAATAGTACAATAAACTCTTGCATGTCAAAAGACACGACCCCTTTAATGTTAGTCATGATAACGCACATCTTGTGGTTTAATACTGAACATGACATTACCGAAGAAGCCATTGGGAAGAGTAAAAAAGCATCTTCAAGTCTAGACTTTTTCAACAGAAATTCAACGATTACCAGGAAACCATTAATGAAAATACCCCCAAACCAGGTATGTGCTTTAAAATCTATTCAAAAACAAAAAAGGATGGTGATGGTGTCAAAAATTAGAGGAACAAGGAAAGTTTGGGTCATCAAAGTACAGGAAAAGGAAATATCATTAGACATGAATATGGTGTGTTAGAGTTGGTGCTTCCAGGAACATTAAATGAAAGAGCTTTACCTGGTTAAAGGTGTATTTGAAGAGCAAAGCTAGAAATTCCACTAGAGGAAACTGGGCGTTAGATTTGATCCTCCGCAGATGAACACTAACAAAAAGCCTGAGGAAATCGCTGAACTTTTCCACATAGCTGATAGAGACAGACAGACAGATGGAGAGGGTTAAAAAGCAGCAGCATGTAGACCTTATGCTTCGGACTCTGGGTCCGTATGAATTAACTCAAATGATCCATAGGGAATTTTAATAACTAATCATGAATATGATTAATATTTTGCATATTACAGTTACATTAAATTATCGAAATTGAAAATGTATAGATTATATGAATATATGAATAATCGATCACAACGTCTTATAATTCCTCATTCATATATCAATAATCTTATTTAATTTCGATTATGAGATAACCTTTAAGGGAAATTCATGTAATGATCAAATAGGTGTTTGTCCTGCAAAAACCATCAAAGATCAATCCATCAATCTCTCGATAAAGCTATCCCTTATAAACTCCAAGAAATATTAACTTCCGGCCGGGAACATTAATTTTCTTGTGTTTATAAAATTAAAACTACCTTAATGTAGTGTATACTAAGAGCGGGTAGCTTTTGTCGTGAACCTCATTGACTCGTTTTATGATCGTTAAACAGTCACCAGTCATTTATAATATAGGGTTTTAATAAATGCAAAACTACAGAATATAGGCTACTACACAAGATACACGTTTTATATGTACATTTACTTACAGTTAACAAACAAGACAAAGCGGTTAACAGATGATGAGAGAGTGAGAGAGAGAGTGAGAGAAGGGGAGAATGGGGGCGCGCGCGCCGAAGCACGCACTGAGGTTGTAGAGAGAGAGAGAGAGAATGGCCACGAGCAGTGGTGGAGGAAGTACTCAAGTTTAGTACTTAAGTAAAAGTACAATTACCCTGCAAAATATATACTTAAGTAAAAGTAGAATTACTACATCAACATCTTACTTAAGTAAAAGTCATAAGTACATACTTTTAAATTTACTTTAAAGTATTTTTTTTTTTAAGTAAAAGTACAATCAGTTGTCTCGATGTCTGGGCTGTTCAATTGTAATAATCACAAACAATTTCTATTGTGTACTGGAAAGGGTTGTTGTGCAAGCTCTCTGCAATACTGACACACTGTAAAAATCTGGTTATTTACTTATTACTCATTAAATATTAATTAAGCTAAGCCAATTATGACATACAATTTATTTTATTTTTACTATACTATTAAGAGCAGTAAAAAAAAACCCTCAAAAGCACACAGGTGAGTGTTATTCTGAACACTTTAATCAAATTTGTATGACCAGTTTATTCTGCTCAACAACAGTTGCTTTAGTCCTTTACCTTGGCCTGCATGGGGAAAATAGCTAAAACTGCATTTGAGGCTTATACTCCATTGATTACAGAAAATCCAAAAGCATTAGGCTAATAATGTATAATAGGGGTGTAACGGTATGCAAAAATCACGGTTCGGTACGTACCTCGGTTTTAAAGTCACGGTTCGGTTCATTTTCGGTACAGTAAGGGAAAGAAATGCAAAACATTAAACTGCTGGTTGTTTACTATTAACTTTTTTAACAATTTGTTTACATTTTTTTAAACACACTTTTTAATTAAATATAATAAATAAAAAAGAATAATAAATAAAATACTGCTGCAAAGTTCTCCACTAAATAAAATACTCTCAAACCAATATTGGCCATGACACTAGCGAGAGGAGAGAGAAATGCCCGACAGGCATAAAGATATTTATGTCCGAGCCCGACCCGAAACCGACAGTTAAAATCCCATTTTTGTTCCGCGTACGTTTGTTTGTGTGGAAAGCCTGCTTTTATTAAGCAACTGAAAGGCATTTGGAAATGTCAACAGATGATCGCATCAGCGCGCACGGAGCAACAAGCGCTTTTAACACAGGCGCGTGTTTCGTTGTCACAGCAACATAAACAAATTTCCGCACACAGGAAGACAGATGTAATGGTAATATTTTGCATGTATTTTAATCACAAAAACGAACGTTTGCATCAAGTGAAAGCATCAGGCACATTGGCTACCAACATAATAAGCTGTTTTAAGTGTAAAATGTTCAATGCCTTATCGCACTGATGTGACCGAGCCGAAGCTGAACATATCTAAATATTTGTCCGAACCCGGCCCGTACAGTTGTACAGTGCGCGCTCAAGTGCAACGCGGAGACTTCCGACACTTAATGTTCGTGTGGAAACTCGGAATATGTTCCGCACACAACTAGCCTAATTCACGTGAAAGATTGCATTCATGTGCACCGCACCGAAAGTCCTATACCGAAACGGTCCGGTACGAATACATACCGTTACACCCCTAATGTATAACACATTAGAATGAGACAAAAATAAGCACCAAACTAAATTTGACAAGGGTGAGGTGAGTGCTTCTCTTAAAACATGCAAGCAATGTGTTGTGTTGTTTCAAAACGCGCGCTGAGCGCGTGAGTTCTTTGACCAATCAGATCTCCGATCTGTTTCAACGTGCATTGGCCAGCAACGCCAAAACGTCAGTCGACCAAAAACATTTTATGCAAGAGATTCGGAAGGATGTAACGACACGCATTTTAATAATGTAGTGGAGTACAAAGTACAGATAATTGCTGAAAAATCTACTTGAGTAAAAGTAAAAGTATGCATTATTTTTTTTACTTAAGTAAAGCTGCAGTCCGGCACTTTTTTGGGTTTAAAAATATCAAAAAAGACATTTTTGGAAAAAAACGTAACCAGCCAGTGTTCAAAACGATCGGGAATTTCGAGCATGTCTTTGCGTCATTACGTCACTTCTGTACACATAGAGAAGGAGTCCCCGGCTAGCGAGCGTGTGTGGATGATGGAGGTGGAGATTTAGCTTAGCACTTGGTATGGCGGATCCCGAAAGTTTAAAGCGACAATCACCAGTGACAACTGGAGATTCACCAGTTGTAAAACACAAAGACTTCGGACTTCAGAGTGGCTACAGAAAAAATATATTTTTCACGTTTTGACGTGATATAAGCAATCGTTAGATTTAATCAGCATGATATAGCCTAACGTTACTGCAATGCTTCCCCCCACCCCCCGAATTTGGTCAGAACAAAAGTGAATGTTACTTACTTGTTCAGATGACATTTTCCGATGAAAATTCTAATGTTGACACTTTCAAAAAGTATACTCTGACATTGCTGATGACAGTACAGTATCCACAGCGACGCGGCAGCCTCAATACATTGTGTTCATCCGCGCTGTTTCATGCCGATTTACTACCCACGCACAGTTAATAATTCCGCGAATAACTGCAATTGCAGATTTCTAACAGAGATGGCGACAAAGAGGAAAAACGACGGACTGCAGCTTTAAGTAAAGTATAGATACGTAAAAATTTACTTAAAGTGTGTATGTCAGGTTAAATTTTTAATTATGATTAACACAAAATAGTTAGGGGAAATACACGTTTGACAAGTTGATGTGTTGTTTTGTATGTTTTTCGATACCTAAAGGCAGAATATAAGATGAAAAAGTTCGTTATTTTCAGTCCTCACTTAAAACTGCCCCTCCCCCCAAACGAATCGTTTGACGTCATAACAGGGAGACGTCTCAGCTCGCTGAGTTGTGTTGATAATTGTACGAGTGATAGAGCGAGAGAATTAGTTATTAGGACATTTATTTAGTTATTTAAGTTAGGTAGTTAGTATACGCAGGCGTATTTTCACGATGGTGAATTACTGCGTTTGTGCTGTGTGCAAAAACACCGTTAAAACCGGTCACAGAGTCCACTGTGTTCCGTGCCTGAGTCAACTTTGTTCGGACCAAACGCGCTGACTTCAGTGCTGCTTCGGTGTCCAAGACTTCGGTCATTTGCAGCGCCCATTTCACTGAGTTGGAGATCTCATGAGTAATAAAATGGGATTTAAAACCCGAGTGAGACTAGCTGATGCGGTGCCTACGGTGCTACTGAAGCAGTCAATCGCGCCCGCACCTCTCTCTCTCTCTCTCTCACACACACACACACACACACCAACATATTCCAGCATTGCAATCTTGACACCGCAGGCTGTTCATTATAGCCACGGAGCTTCAGAGCTAAGGCGGAGCTACAGATTAGGTGTCCCTAAATAACCCGCGTATAACAGTAAGCCAACGTTAGTTCCGCATGAATTAATTTGCACGCGAGTTTTATTTATTTTTATACCGTGTATTCTCCGTGTATATTCAAGCACCGAACCGTGACGCCCGTACCGTTTCGGTTCAATACGAATACATGTACCGTTCCACCGCTAAGTTACGCCTATACTACCAGACACCTGACCAACTCTCCACTGGTTCTTCTTCACACCAGATATTTATGTTTCTTCGATAGGAATTATTTACATTTCTGTTTGGCTCCTCATCCGTCTCCCGCCTGGGAGGCTCAAAATTGTATGGCTGTGGGCCATTGTATAAGTTTGAGGGGGATTTTGGATCTCCTCAGACTCAAAACTCTCCATACTTCAATAGAACTTTGTTGGCGCGACTCCCTTGTATGACGTCACAGCTCAGCCCTTGTTTTAAAAATATGATCTTGACAGAAATGGCTATAAATCTTATTGCAGGGCAGTTACAGTAATAATTTTAATGCTAATTACATTTTCACTCAGACATCTAACCCTTATTTAATATATCTAAAAAAAAAATTTAACCTGACATACACACTTTAAGTACAGTAACGAAGTACAAATACTTCGTTACATTCCACCACTGGCCACGAGTGGCCATATAACACAACATCACAGAAACCTTGAGAGAGCCAACAATCGAAACAAACCTTAAAACATTAAACTCGTTGGAGTTAATCATACTTGCAAAGTTCGTTTGTGTGCACGAGCTGTGTCCAGCCTGCGCGTGTTCTCGGAGCAGAGCGCGCGCGCTCGTGTTTGCGGAGCGCGCTTCTCGTGCTGCTGATGCGCGTTCTCCCATGGAGCCTCGGACAGGGCGCGAGTTTTGAAGGAAGCCTCTTGTGGAAGGGAAGTTGCTGGATGAATAATTCACGCTAAATTCGTTCACTCTTAGGTGGAAACGAACAAAGGAGAATTTGAAAAGGAAACAAAAGAAACTTAGATAAAGGAAATAAAACGAGACGGACTCCAGAGAGGAGTCGATCGCGGACTTCACATGATGAGCAGACGAAGGCAGGACGCGAGAGAGGGAGCAGGAAGAGCGTTTGGCTTTAAAGAATGTATGGGTCACGCCTTCGTTCGGTGTGATCAGCCAATTACATTCAGTGATTTGGAAAGCGGGAAACTCTTCTTTGTCCTGTCGAAGACCCCAGTCTGTGTAGTTTATGACAGAGCTTTGGCTTAGTCATTTCTATGACTGAAAAGGATTCATATCGAAATAATCATACCATTGCAGTCTATTATCGAGATTCAACTCCGTTAGATTTAGAGAATTACAACGACATCAAACACTTCAAATTAAGATTATGTGATAACGAAGTTACATAAAATATACAGATTAGAAGCATTTAGAGTTTGATTACTACACATTAAAACTTACATTAAATCCCAAACCTGTCATGACATATAAATGGCAACACAGGATACATTTGGTAATGTTTTAAATATGATTCGTTTAAGGAAACGTTATGTGTGTGTGTGTGTGTGTGTGCTTCTCCTTGGAAAGGAATGTTTGGGTGTCACATTACATGTTGGTGTGAGCAATGTTGGTGTGTGTGTGAGAATCACTGAATCTGACCAGATGCCAGTCAATGTTGCTACATATCCCCCTTTTTGTTCGATTAAGTCAGGGGATGGACTTCATCGAACAACAAATTAGCACAATGGATGACAGGTGGTTTCAAGGCTATTGGCTCAGCTCACATGAGGTTGAGGTGGTCGATGGTGTGGGGTTCTGTGAGAAACCGCCGACACGGCTTTGTGAGCTTGGCTGTGGATGTTCACATCTCGTTGAGTCTGGTACAGGGTGAAGGCCAAGACGAGTGTCGGTGCGTGGTCGGTGACCTTGGAAAGATACAACAGTATCAGCTGCGGTCCAGGTTTGGACACAGGTGAGTGGTATTCAGGCTTGGAGGGTTGTGTTGACAGGAGCAATGTTTGTGAGTTGGGACCCCCTTTTCTCAAACCAGAGATCTCCTTCTGGATCTAAGGTGACGTTGTAGTTCTTAAAGGATGGGAGTTCCAGTGCTGTCTGGTACTCTTTGCTCGGAAGATGGTACCATGACAGGTTACCAGGGTGTGAGATGGCACCTGTCGGTACTTGAGTCGGCATACTCTGGCTGAGCAGGTTGACACGGCTGGTTGTATCATGCTGTTCATGAGTGACAGTGGCTGTGTGCGCAGGTGTGTTAGCCAGCCATCGTTCACCTACAATCTTTGCTTGTGTTTCTGTGACTTGTGTGCGAGGCTTAGCTTCAGCAGGGCAGCGTGTGTGGCTGCCCAGGGGTTGCAACTCGCAGATTCCGTCAGGGTTGTCTCTGAGGAAGGGCTTGCTAGGGCAGAGATAGTGAATGTCTTTGGTCAAGGTGCACTCGTGCAGGTTTGGGGCCGGGTACAGCAGGGTGTCGCTGTCGTGGTAGGCCACCACGTCTGGAGTGCATATCTTGAAATGGGTCCTGCTTTCCCAGGACCCGATGTTGACAATGTCTTTGAGCCTGGAGGTTTGGTTTGACTCGATGATGGGTAGGTTTAGGAGAAAACCCACTTCTCTCTGCTCGGGGTTGACGTGAAGTGGGGTGGCGCAACCCAGAGAGTAAGCAAGGTGTGTTTGTAGAGGGTCAGCTGGCGTGGTGATGCTGGAAGCCAGCAAAGTTCGCACAAGGCTTAAGAGTTTCAGGTACGGTGGGATTGCACCTGTGGCTAGGCTGTCATTGGAGGAGCTAACCTCCCACAGCATGTCTGTCGTTAGCGCTGTAATCAGCGGAGTCTGGGCAAAGTCTTTCTGGAAGATATTAAACAGCGGTTTCATGGAGTTCACAGTCTGGTTTGCTGTGTTGACACCGGACATACCAATGTTAAAAAGAGTTCTGGCGGCAGCTACGGCTCCGAGCAACGCTCCCAGGAACCGTTTGGAGCGGTGGTTGGTGCTTAGGAGTCCTGATTGTGTAACAGTCACTTCCTCAAGTTGGTTGAGCATGTGTTCGACCTTGGCCTTGGCATGAGAGAGGGAGTCCTCTGTCCGTTGGGCACTTGCCCAGATGTATGGGGCTGTGGTGCTGGGGTAGTGTGCTCTGTAGACCGGGCGGGACTGGATGAGTCGACCATACACTGGCTGAGTGTAGGTTCCGCAGTCGGTGATCAGGAGTCTCAGTTGTTCTCTCGGTGGCAGCTGTCCTCTGGATGGCTGACAGCACGGCATGACGACCCACAGCAGCAACCTGGTACAGATGACAGGGAGAGAGAGAGAGAAAGGGAAGGAAGAGGCAAACGAGGGTTGTCTTTGGTTGGGCAGGGCAGTTCTTTTACTTTGTGGGTGGCAGCTAGGTTTAGCTCGCCTTGGCCCCCGTTTTGTCACATCTTTCTGCCAGCCGGTCGCTTGCTTCAATGTCTCGTCAGTGACTCTGGTGCTGTGTTGTGCCGCACATGATGCGTCATAGATAAACATTGGCATGACCCCCCTTTTGCAACTGTTCATCACAAGCTTTTGCGCTGTGATGTCAACAGGTGCAGAACCCGTAATGTTGTCTGCATCCAGCGTGTGCATGTCATGCAGCGGTTTGAGGCACTGGCTGTCAGTGAGTTTAGACGGCGTGCATGGGTGGCAGGAGGGGTATAAGTGGTGGCAATGCAAAGTCCTTGTTGTGGTGTCAGAAGGCCGCATGTCCGCTATGTTGGGTGTTGCAGACAGCGGAGCCCGCGTAAGCGGCACAGGGTTAGGCAGTGTGGCCTGTAAAAGTTCTATGCAGTGTGTAGTCGCTGCAACTGTGAGGGCGGGTGGGTGGGTTGGGTGTGACCACCGCTTTCCGTTTAGTGCGCCAGGCTTGGCGCGGGCATGAGTTTGGTCATGTAGCTGCAGGTCAGTCTTGACCTTGGGACAGCAGTTGTTAAAGTCTTTTGTGAGCTGGAAGGTGCAGGGTAGCGAACTTGAAACTTGACCTGGTGCTAAGTCTGTGTCGTTGTGACTGGCTGTGGGAGTTCCCATGAACTGTGTGACCTGACAGTCTGGCTCTGTGGAAAGTCTCGTGACCTCTGTGATCTGACAGTCTGGCTCGGGTGGCCTGTGTGACTGGATGGGGAGAGGTTCTGGCACTTGAGCCCAAAGAGTTCGCTTTTTGAAGTCCAGTAAGGGCTCGAAACGATCCAGCAGGTCTTTGCCAATGATGAGTGGATGAGTGTTCATTGGTGAAACGTACACAGGGTGAGTCAGCGACATAAAACCTATTGACAGGTGGATTAGAGTTAGCTGTTCAAACCGGATGCTATTTTGGCTGTATGAATGCACATTTAGTTCACAAGTGTGAGATTCAAGAGTTCGATTCTGTCTCTTAGCTTCAACTTTGAGTCTTTTGAAAAGTTGAGATGAGATCACAGTGAGGTCTGCTCCTGTGTCTATCAAGGCTTCAAGTTTCACCTCCTTCTCCAAAGTGCAGGCTAGGTAGGGTTTCCTGGCCACTCCCCTTTCAAGAAGGTTTCCCAGAAACTGTGGCATCGGGGCTGTTGTTGTCAGCTGGAGTGAATGGCAGGTGTTGTCAGTTTGTGATGCAACAATGAGTTCACTAGTTGGTGACCGACAAACAGTGTTCTGGGGGGCAGTCGCATGGAGGGAGTGAGTGGAGCTGCTATTTGGTGATGTAACAGCAAGGTTCATGGGTTGCGATTTGATAACAATGTCTGGTGGGTTGTCCCCGGGAGGGACGTGTGGCTTGCTGCGGGGGCAGCTAGCCGGAACAGCACTTCCTGGGACTTTGTGATGTTGGTCCCAGGTGTGATGTGTTGTGCTGTTTCGTGTAGGGTGTGCAGCTGTCAGCTGTGGTGCTGGAGTGGAGCTGTCACTTTGTGGTGTGACTGCTCGTCCCCCACAGACTACAGGGCTAGCTGTGTTCGTGGTGCTTGGCTCAGGCAGATGGCAGTCAGACAGGGTGTTGGTTTCAGTTCTTATGCTTAGACATAAGATGTCTGGTTCGTCCTTGTCTCTCCTGCGATGTTTCTTGTGAAGAAACTCTTTCAGCATCCTCACGATCTCTGCTGTCTCCGACGTGGCTGCACTGTGTTTTTCTGGTGTGCGATGAGGCTTGGGCTTACCAGTAGCATGTCGAGAGGGGTTCCAGGGCCGGCTTTCTGGGCTTGGAGTTCTGGACGGCGGGTGATGCTGGTCCCAGAACCTCTTAGAGCGCTCGCTCCGATGCTTTGAGCGAGCACCGTCACGGTTGTGCTGCCCTCTGCTGGCTTGGAACGGTCTTGACTCTCTGTGGTAAAGTCTGTGACTGTGGTGCTGTTGGGCACCCTCTGTGTCTAGCTCTGAGCAGTGCTCAGAGACAGAGTCGATTGTGGGGTCTTTTACAGTCTTTTTGGAAATAGTCTTGTGCTTGGTGTAAGCTTTGTGGACCAAGTCTCGTAGCTGTTGGGTGGACATGCTACGTGGACAGGCCAGAACGCCTAAGTGATGACTCACTGTGGGATGCAGATTTCGGAGGAACAGCGTCCTGAAGTTGACATCTTCTTCCATACCGGGCTCGTTTCGTGCTCCGAAGTAGGCGTGTCGGAGTCGGCCGTAGTAGGTCTGTGGGTGTTCAGGTCGGGCCTGTTTGACGTCCATGGCGGTGAAGACCCCTTGTTCTGATTCTGGATCAGAGAATTCACGGATCAAAGCTTGTCGCAGCTGCTGGTAGTCCCTTTTGACAGTCTCTGGTCGACGGTCTAGGAAGCTGCGCACGTCACGGCTAGACGTAATTCTGAGCAGGTAAAACTTGTCCCAAGCTGTCACGTTGGCGACAGTTTGCAGGTGAAAGTAAATGTCTTGAAGGTAAGCATGTACATCATGGCCTCCTGCAAGGTTTGGAGTGAACGTGGGGATGTTTCTGGCCAACTTGTCAAAGTTTGTGGGGGAAGAGCTGTTGCTGGGGGCCCAATCCGTCTGGAGGGGATTCTGACCCTTTTCAGCTCCGCCCCCGTCAGCTTTGGGAGCCGTGCCGCGATTAGCGGTGAGTGTTCTCTGTGAGGGCCCCCCCCTTTCTGCTGACAGGGGTTTTTGTTGGCTGGCTGGTGATGTCTGGAACAATGGGCTTTCGCCCCCCTTTTCAGCCCTGGGTTTTTGGCTGAGAGGTTCGTACCGGCTGGTTAGGGGAAACTTTGTGGTGTGTGTTTCCCCTACCCGGTCACTGTTAAGTCTGTAAGAATGTCTCAGTTCTTTGTGAACAATGTCAAGTTCGTCTCTGAGATTGTGTCTCTGCAGAGTAAGCTCATGGATTTCAGCTCTGGCCACCTGTAAGTGTTTTTCACAGGCTGTGGCTTTAGCGTTTTTGTCTCTTAGTTCAGTCTTTGCTCTCTCGAGGAGAGCGTCACTTTGTTGGAGTCTTTCGTCGAGTTCTTTACGGGTTTCTTTCTCCGACTGTTCTCTTTGGTCTGTGGCGTCCTCTTCCTTGGTCAGGAGAAGTAGCTGTTCTAGACGACTTTGGGTGTGGGCCTGGTTCCTCCGGGCCTCCTCTGCTTGAAGCTTTAGCGCTGCTGCTTCCTGCTCCAGGTTGATGTGGCTCCTTTCGCTGAGCCGTGCCTGGGCGGCGAGTTTGTGTGCGAGGCTTTCGACGATCTTGGCCCAGTCCTTGTAGTTGTAGCTCTGTGTCGGATCGTGGGTCATCAGTTCGACCAGGTCGGTGTCCAGCTGTTCTCGGCTCAGGGGCTCTGTGTCAGCGGCGTCTCTTGGCAGGAAGTCGGTCGTCATGGCTCTCAACCACGACTCGAGTTCGTCCCACTGGGCAGCCATACTGGACGGCCGTGACCTTGGCACACTGTAGGCGAGAGAGAACACAGAACACACACACAAAGAGACCAATGCAAGTTCGTTTTAAGGTTAACGAGCTATAATCATACGGCTATGCCGTTTATGAGAATTTTGGGGCTAACTGATGCCAACAGTTAGACAGTTCGCGGAGCCAATTAACTTGGGTCGTCTGAGGACCTGCACTAGAGGTTGTGACGAGCAGTAGCCTGGCGGGTCACGTGGTGGCCCCGGCTGCTGGTGGTCACTCTACTACTTAGCGTCCTTGATGGCTCTCTCAGGTTACTGTTTCTAGGTGAAATGAAAGAAACAAATCACAACAGAACAAAGGATAGAACAGATCAAAGTGAAATAAGATCAAACAATAGTAACACGGTCTGTGTTAGAGAGAATAAGGAGGCCTAAGCCTATTACCACTGCCAGAGTTTACGATAGGGCCTACAGGTGAGTGGGGGCTATCGGGGTAGAAAACCTAGGAAGATGGTGAGGCTTGGAGAAAAGGATATAGGCCAAACACTTAAATGACCGGGGAATATCTAATATTCTGTGGCTTATGCTAGGTGTATGGGTTTTACCTTATTTAGTTTGCCTGGGGTGAAATGAGGTCACTCAGGTGGGAGCCGGCGGCGCGGTCAACCTTCTCGATGGTCCCACACACTCGACCGCAGTGGACCCGGGCCCTCTGTTACTCTGTGTACCACGGTGCGACCTTCTCAAACAACTTGCGACCTTAAACACAACCTGGCAACATCAAGGTGTCAACTGCCAGACAACACGACAAAATTGGGTTTTCCCCGGAACCCTGCCCCTGCAGAAGGCCCTGGTTCAGGTAATTGTCCCGAAATTGCCTTGTGTGTCAGCTGGCGTGGTTGACTTTACCCTTGGAGTGCTAAATTGCTGATGTAGCAGTTGCGTGCCGCCCCAATGGTAAGAGACAGAAGCGTCCGAGGTTCACTCACGGCTAGTGTCGGTAGTGAACGACCAGGTGACCCCGCTCACTGGAAACCAACCAGAGATGACTGTCAAATCACCACAGCGCCCTAGGGAGAACTACACATAAACACACAAAAAGGGGTAAACAGGTGAAAGTTAAAGTCAATTAAGGCTTTCTTGTTTAAACCAAATTTAGTAATCAGGTATGTAGAAATAGAGGCAAAGGCTTTGAAATAATGATAAAACAAAAAGGGAATTATGATAATGTTGTTGATTATCAGAATAACCTAACCTAAAAGAGAGATAAGAAAATTAGGAATAAAAGTAATAATAAAAAATATATATATTTGGGGGGAAAAAAAATGTAATAATAAAAAAAAAAAAAATTATAAAATAAAATAATGAAAAGACAGGATGACCCCAGAAGAAGAGACAGGCCGCAGTAGTGGGTCTGTCCCACAAAGGGGCGTATCTCCTTTCCGTTGTCGACCTGTTTGAACAGACAAACTCATTCAAATTAAATTCAAACTGGTTTAAATTCAAATTTAAATAAGCCTGTGCAGAAATGGAAAAAAATAAAATATCAGAGCGATATTTTATAATAATCCAGATAACATTGAAGTATCCGTAATTATTATGAAATAATCAGAAGGGAGAGACGAAATAAGTACAGTCTTCACAAGAGTGAAAGGAGGAAAGAGAGTGGCACCCACTATCCACAAGGCCACGCGGTGGCGCTGTTTCCTTCTAGTGGATATCCGTGGCTGACAGCCAAACACAATTTAAATCCAAATTTAAATCTGGTTTAACTCGAATTTAAATAAGCGTGTAAGGGAATTGAGAAATCAGAGTGATATTGTACAATAATTAAGATGCATTAAAGTATCAGTAATTATTATAAAATAATCAGACGAGAAAACAGAAATAAAGCAATTCACACAGAATTGGAAACAGAAAAGCGAGTTGAATGAACCGCTTTAGCAGGAGGCGGCCACTGGGTGGCGGACTTCCCTCTAACTGGGCTCTCAATGGCTGGGCTGGGATTTAATTTAAGTTTTAATTCAAGTCTTGTTTGAACCAAACTCAAAGTAAATGTACCAGTCAAAAGCAGAAAAATTGTCTAACACAAAATAATATTCGCACGAGCAAAGCTGTAACTGCCAATAATTATTTAGAATTTTAGACAAGCTAATTCACCATTCATTATGACACTTGAATTTGGAATTTAGCAGTACGAGAGCATTATATGAAACGGCCACGAGATGGCGTAGTTGCGCACATGCAGCTGACGTCGATGGGAGGCGGTGCTCACGCAGGGTGACGTCGTGGGGCGCGTATTTTGAGACTTAAACACCTAAAGGTCCTCTGGTGTTTAGTCCGCGGAATTACAAACAATGTTAAAGGGACACTATGCATCATTTTCGTGTTTATTAATCATCTTCGTAAGTCGGTATATGGTTAAATGACTCATTACAGGGTGAATGAAGACTCTCTCGCCCCCCCCGACTGCCTCTTAGGAAGAATATCCCGCTTGCAAGTTCGGTGTATCCTACCCGCGTCCTTCAGTCTCGCAAAGTCTCGCACAGTCTCAGACATCGCGAGAAGCAGGATCAGTTTACGGCAAACATCCCCAGCACAGAGGCAGGCTAGCGGTTTTTTCAAACGTGTGTAATGGCAGAGCCGGTGAAGAAGCAGCGAAAACCATTGAGTGAAGAAGCAAAGAAAAGGAAAAGAGCTTCAGACCGTGTGAAGGCTCGCACACGGATTAATATTGGTCACGCTTTTTCAGAATGGCGAGAGCTGAAAGACAGAGAAGGCTCCAAGTCAGATGCAGACCTCGCATTCTTGCTTTTGCGCTTGCAAGTAACACTTTGATATTTTATTGTTGTGCATGTTTGTACTTTCATTGCGTTCGTTATTATCTGTAAATGTGTTGTTTACTGTATTTCCAGATAAGGTTGATGAAGTATCTTTGGTAATTCTATGAATGTCTGTTATGGGGTAAGTTAGCTAGGTGGATAGCGGAGTTCGTGTGTTTGATAGCAAGCATGGGTATGTTTTTTTAGGTAGTCACAGTTCTTACACTCTTTTCTTTTTTGTGTGGCCACGCGTCATAGTGTTTTGTTGGTAAAAAGACTTGTATTCCAATATTTTCTGCGATCATTGCAGTTCTCAGCGCGCTAAGTGGCTAGCGGAGATTTTGGCTTGATCTAACGTTAGCTAGATGGATGCTGCCCTTCTATGTGGCTAAATTAGCTTGCATGTTGCATCCAGGTGTTACTTTGCTTTTATTTGGCGCAGGTGTAGCTTTTTTTGCAGTGCGCTACATAGTGTAGAAGTCGATGGCTCACCGATCACATTCTGAAAATATTGCTTTACTTGCCTCGGTAGACATAACTGGTTTTGAAATAGCCGGTTCCTCTGCTCAGCCGGGTTGACAGCTGATCAGCTGGGTTGCTCGTGGCGAGGGGGGAGGGACAACAGTTCATTTTTACGACAGTGTGTTTGAAAGCATTTACTGCCAGACACTAGGGGGAGCACCGTAGAGAAAAAAACACTCAAAGTTGCCTTGTGTCCCTTTAAATGTGACTCTCGGTCACGCGCTGATTTTTTGCAATAAAAATCACAAAGGAACAAGATCTGCGGATCTTTGGGTGCTATTGCACAAGAGCGTGAAGCAGGGTTTCTTCGCTGCAAACACACAATTGTGGGCAACAGGACTTTTCGTCTGTTGCTAGACTCCCATAGACATTTATCCAAATAGCACTTAGGATTAATGTATTAGGTTTTCGATTGATTAGCTAAGTCAACGTTTAACCAGGAGTTTTATCGTTTTGCTGAATATCACTGGGTTAACCCCGAATTCAAAACGACATTTGCATGCAAGGTGTCAAGAACTGCTCGAGGACGCAGACAGTGGTGATCCAAACGCAGGCTTTATTGAGAGGAGAATCCAGAAACAGGTACAAGGAAACAGGCAGGGGTCAAAACCAGGTAAGCAGTCCAATATCAGAAGTACAATGCAGGGAGAAGGCAAACGGGAAAAACCAGATACAGGCAGAGTCCAGGAACCGTGAAACTAGAAAATACAAAGGAACTCGGAAAACGCTGGGTAATGCAGTCTGACACAAACAATACTGAGCAAAGACACAAAGGAAAACCAAGGCTTAAATCATAGAAGCTAACCAGCATAATCAAAACCAGGTGAAAGATATAAAGCATAATCAGTCCAAATGAAACCATAAGCAGTAATGAAAACTAGAGAAGGAGTGCCCCCCAGTGGCTCAAGCGGGCACTCCAGCCGCTGATTGTCACATAACCCCCCCTCTAAGGAGCGGCTTCCAGACGCTCTTAAGAGCTCCGGGGGGAGGTCAACGGGGGATGGGATGGAGGGCCAGGCCCGTGCAGGGGAACGGGACCAGGACACAGCCAAGGCGGGCCTGGACCATGGAGCGTGGGCGACCAGGGCGGAGAACATTCAGAAGGGAGCCAGGGTGGAGCACACTTGACACAGGACCAGGGCAGAGCACACTTAACAGGGGACCAGGGCAGAGCACACTTAACAGGGGACCAGGGCAGAGCACACTTAACAGGGGACCAGGGCAGAGCACACTTAACAGGGGACCAAGGCAGAGCACACTTAACAAGGGACCAGGGCGTGGGGAGCACAGGGCTGGACAGGACCAGTGACATGAACACAGGCGAAGGTGGACGTGCAAAGGTCCATGTAGGCGTCGCCTCCATGGCCCTCACAGGGTACCTACGGCCCCCCCCCAAAAAATACTTGGGGAAATCTACGGCTAAAGCCTCCAGGCTGGAAACCACCACAGGAAGAGGCGCAGGTAACACGAGGCGAAGAGGCGGAGCCGGCAGGGCGAGGCGCAGAGGCGGGGCCGGCAGGGCGAGGCGCAGAGGCGGGGCCGGCAGGGCGAGGCGCAGAGGCGGGGCCGGCAGTGCGAGGCGCAGAGGCGGGGCCGGCAGGGCGAGGCGCAGAGGCGGGGCCGGCAGGGCGAGGCGTCTGGGAACGCCCTCCGGAGCCTGGCGAGCCCAACGAGTCCTCCTTCTCCTTCTGCGACGGCGCTTCACTGGGCTTGATTCATTACAGGATGCAGTTGACTCACAGGATGCACTTGACTCAG
The DNA here is from genome assembly GCF_949152265.1 of Phoxinus phoxinus. Taxonomy (NCBI): domain Eukaryota; kingdom Metazoa; phylum Chordata; class Actinopteri; order Cypriniformes; family Leuciscidae; genus Phoxinus; species Phoxinus phoxinus. The sequence continues at coordinate 16,673,464 of NC_136876.1, read as the reverse complement.
TTGACTCACAGGATGCACTTGACTCAGTTGACTCACAGGATGCACTTGACTCAGTTGACTCACAGGATGCACTTGACTCAGTTGACTCACAGGATGCACTTGACTCAGTTGACTCACAGGATGCACTTGACTCAGTTGACTCACAGGATGCACTTGACTCAGTTGACTCACAGGATGCACTTGACTCAGTTGACTCACAGGATGCACTTGACTCAGTTGACTCACAGGATGCACTTGACTCAGTTGACTCACAGGATGCACTTGACTCAGTTGACTCACAGGATGCACTTGACTCAGTTGACTCACAGGATGCACTTGACTCAGTTGACTCACAGGATGCACTTGACTCAGTTGACTCACAGGATGCACTTGACTCAGTTGACTCACAGGATGCACTTGACTCAGTTGACTCACAGGATGCACTTGACTCAGTTGACTCACAGGATGCACTTGACTCAGTTGACTCACAGGATGCAGTTGACTCAGTTGACTCACAGGATGCAGTTGACTCAGTTGACTCACAGGATGCAGTTGACTCAGTTGACTCACAGGATGCACTTGACTCACTGGATGCACTTGATTCACTGGATGCACTCGGCTCACTCGACTCACTCGGCTCACTCGGCTCACTCGACTCACTCGGCTCACTCGACTCACTCGGCTCACTCGACTCACTCGGCTCACTCGACTCACTCGGCTCACTCGACTCACTCGGCTCACTCGACTCACTCGGCTCACTCGGTTCGTTGAGGCTGACGTGAAGCTCCGGTTCATCGAGCGCGGTCTCGGCTGGGCTGACGTGAAGCGTGGGTTCGGTTGGCACGCGCTCAGACTCAGTAGAAAACCCTTGAGGCAGGAATACAACTGAGCTCACGTGAAGTGTCCGAACGTCGGGATTCACATGTTGCGTGGATACGGCGGACCCCTTACGAAGCGCTGCTTCACCGGGAGACAATTGATGCGTGGATTCAGTGTACAATGGCGAATCGTCGGGCTTTCTGTGAAGCAAAAGTTCCAAAAAATCCACAGTAAAAAGCGAACCGCCCATGGAAAGGGCCAGGTCAATATATTGGTTTAGAGTCCAGCTTGAACTTGGAAACGGTATAGCAGAGCCGAGTGGTTCAGACAGTCCTCCCCGAAAGAACATCATTAAACAGAAATCATCTAAATAGGACTGACGAGAGAGCTTCAAAAAATCGGTCACAAAAACCTTGAGAGGACGTTCCCCTTGACGGAGGCTTACGATCTGCGCTGTGGGATCCATGACGAGGTCCGTGTCTCTCTCAGCCGCTGGATCAGTAGTGGCTCAGTATTCTGTCAAGAACTGCTCGAGGACGCAGACAGTGGTGATCCAAACGCAGGCTTTATTGAGAGGAGAATCCAGAAACAGGTACAAGGAAACAGGCAGGGGTCAAAACCAGGTAAGCAGTCCAATATCAGAAGTACAATGCAGGGAGAAGGCAAACGGGAAAAACCAGATACAGGCAGAGTCCAGGAACCGTGAAACTAGAAAATACAAAGGAACTCGGAAAACGCTGGGTAATGCAGTCTGACACAAACAATACTGAGCAAAGACACAAAGGAAAACCAAGGCTTAAATCATAGAAGCTAACCAGCATAATCAAAACCAGGTGAAAGATATAAAGCATAATCAGTCCAAATGAAACCATAAGCAGTAATGAAAACTAGAGAAGGAGTGCCCCCCAGTGGCTCAAGCGGGCACTCCAGCCGCTGATTGTCACACAAGGCCTAATATGTTTGGAAGGAATCTCGCTTAGAAACATATTTATTAATACCGGTAATACGCACGTGAGAATTATTCGTTCACAGCGATTTCAACAAATATTAGAAATGTATCGACTGCAGAGATATTTATTTATCTCTTAACAGGACATTTGTAATATTAAAATACTGCAGTTAGCATTTAACAGTGCCAAAATTGTCTAGGCATATTTTTAGCAACTTGTTATAACGTTACTGACTTAGGCTTTTTGCCTGGTCATAGGAGTGAGTTCGCGTTTGCGACTTATCTCATAATTTCATAACACATGTGCACAAAAATTATTAATAACCATATAAACACTGAAACTGAAAATTGCTCATAAAACGAAGTTTGAGATTGCCTATAAATTCTCCACCAAAAATGTGTAGACCTTATGCTTCGGACTCTGGGTCCGTATGAATTAACTCAAATGATCCATAGGGAATTTTAATAACTAATCATGAATATGATTAATATTTTGCATATTACAGTTACATTAAATTATCGAAATTGAAAATGTATAGATTATATGTGTTGTGGCAAAACAATATTTAACAAACGCAGCATTCTCAGGCAAAAGAGACGTCAATATTCAAATTGTATTTAAAAGAAAATATACATTTATTCTGCAGAATAGTTCCCATTCTAGCCACACAGGCCAGCTGCAGGCTGGGGTGAGAAACCCCAGCCTTCACAGACAGTCTGCAGGCAGAGTGAGACCCAGATAGGTGTTTTTCTGGAGTCTTATAATGTTCTCATCAAAGGCATTCTTGCACCCACCCCAGAGGGCAGGAACAAAAGAACCCCCTCCCTAGCCTGGAGTCTTCTCAGTGACACACACACACATACATCTGTTACAACATCTCAAAATACAGAACATATGGCATTCATATATTATCATTGACAAAACAAAATAAGAAATAAAAGATTAAAAACTGCTACTACAATTCTCCCTGTTTTTCATATCTGAAAACTTAAACAAATGCAACAATTTTAAGTCATTTCATCATATTTATACCATTCATTTCAATCTCCCTTTTTTTTTATCCCTTCCTTGACCATGTGACTAAAACCCAAATGTGAGACATTCAAAACTGACCAATCAGATAATTACAACTTCCCTCATTGTACCAAAGTTGGGACAATTTCATACCCCCAAAATACACACATCTTAGGCCTACAGGCCTTGATAACTATCAGCACCTCGGTTCCTTTACAGACTCCAAATTGTCATTATGGAAATAGGTTGTCAAAAACAGTAAAGCAGATGTCTTTGTTCATTTCAAATATCTTGGATTATTTTCAATCCCAATTTCCCATTGGTCCCGTTGGCCACACACATGGAGTCCAAAGGTGACACATCTTCAGACTTTTCGTCCAAGCTTGTAGCAAAACAGTTTGTCAGTTGTTCAGTCTTTGTTCCCCATCCAGCCCTGCAGGATTAGGCTCTATCAAATTGGGTTGCACCGTTATGCAAATCATCCATCGAATACCTGCACAAGAACAGGCACTGAATCTGGGAGCAAACGAGTGGGACAGCAGTCTGGCAGCTGTCTCTTTCTGAACCAGAACACAAGATATGAACTTCGGTAGCAGTGATCCTGTGATTTAAAAGAACATCTAGCACCACGACACAAAAGCAGACACATGTCATTTGTCATTGGTCAGAGGATTGATATGGTCAGATTGAAATTAGTCTCTGGCAAAAGGCCCTTAAATTGATGTACTTAAAAAAAAAATATGGTCAAGAAATGATAAAAGAAAGATCTTACAAGTTCTTACACTGTTTCAGGAAACACTCAAATAAATTTCATTACAACAAAACAACAACTGCTAGTTTAAAACATCATTCCATGAAGAGTATCAGCAAAATATTCAGTGTAATCAAACACAGAGATTCAATTCATGTCCAAAAATATTGTTGCAAGTCAAATGGACAAAACACAAATAAACAAAAATCAAATAAGTTTCAGAAAAGTTTCAAAATCATCAATGAGAATACAAATAGTTATACTTCGGTTAAAATGAGAAATACTGACATACATTTTAAAATAACTGAGACAAATGATTACTTAAGTGATAAAGTAAATCCAAAGAAAAACAAAACAAACAATTTTCCGTAATCAGGGTTAAATGGATATGCACTGTCACTGCTTTGTCATAGTATGAAAACCATATCAATTCAACACCCCTGGTTGATTTGAATAAACATACAAAATAATAAAATTATAACAAAACCCCTCATTTCAAATCCTGTCCTTGTACGTCATCTCGTAACACGCATGACTGTTGCTTTTAACCATTTTTACATTTCATCGTCTTCAGAACGAAAAACAAAAGAAAATCAAAAACAGAACAAAACAAAACAAAACAAAAAAAACAAAAACCTATCTTAACTCAATTAATACATTTCACTGTAACTTCCGCTACTCGAATCGTCTGCATAATTTTGTTCATCCTTCTAACCAATGTAGTTTTTCAAAATTTACTCTAATATTTCCATTATGGACCGTCTTTTTTGCTTATCACACATCAATTAATAGATTTTCTACATTTTCACCAATCAAATCAATACCTAGTTTGAATCAATCAAATAAAATCATCAACATCATCACAAAACAGATTCTTCTGCTAAACCATTAGTTGGTCAAATCGTCTTTCTCCAGGTGTGTTGATCATCTCCCATGGATGTTCAATCTTCACCATTCTTTCCACGCCGTTTCAATAATCTTTTCCCTCGTACGTAATGGGGGCTGTTACTAACACAAGCCTTTGATCCCTCACTTTATTCTTCGCGTTGTCATGTGTTTGTTCGTTTAGTCTAAGGTGAGAAGTTTGGACTCAGGTCTCACACTCTCCAATCATTTTCTGATTCTTACAAGATTTTCCCTTAGATCATGACCGTACCCCCACTGGAATAAAACATTTACTTTCTGCTGTCACCTGCGAACGAAAACCTTAAATGATTTTGTTAGTGACTGCTTATCTAGTCGGTCGTCCCTCTTGATTCGACCTGTGGAATCATCAACCTGAAACATTATCACCAGATAATTTCTTGCACTCAGAGTCCTTTTCCCCTGAAAAAGCACTCATGTTAACAAAACAATATTTATACATTTGGAACAGGATCAATTCTGTTTGATCCAATCCATCCTGACATCCTTTCTGTCACAATAATAAGCCAGGATATCTAGCTAAATTCATCCATAGCCATTATTTCATTGGGCACAGTCTGCATCCTCTGTAAAGAAAAACAAATGTCAAATAGTTAATTCTTTTGTTGTTGTGCTGCTGCATCTTCCCTGTTTCCTGTTGAAAACATTTCTTGTTAGCACACTTTTGTCCACCTGTGCGATGGCTTTCAGCAAATTCTAAACCACTCCCGTTTTTATGCACAATTTTACTTGTGCATCAATTTAACATAATTGTGTTTGGATTTATTAAACTAAACACTGTCCTGCAGACATCTTTCTCTGTCTCTTAACCAAAATGTTATATTCTTCACTCTAAGTCACAATCTCATCTTCTTATCAAATTATTTTAAATGCAAATGCACTCTTTGCTTATCCTGCTTTTCAAGACTGCTCTCAACAGTTTGTCTCTCAACTCAATCTCAATTCTCAGTCATCTGCAAAACTGAATACAATTGTCACTCTATTTCTTCCCCTCCTTGGGCTTTACTGTCTTTACATCTGTGAGATCAAAGGTGTTATCTTATGGTCAAAATGACTATTCTGTCCTCTGAAGATAATGATCCTTGACCCCCCCTGGTTTGATAACCCCTGTCTTTTCCTGCCTGGCAGGATGCTGGGTGTGAACTTTGCAGAAGCATACATACATACCCTGAAGATGCAAATGGCCCTTAGTCATCTACAAACATTTCTTACTTTCTTTACAGATCTTTCTTTACAGCCTTTCTTTTGTCAGTCGAACAACATTCGACTGTTCACACAAATGTTAAAGGCTCTCTCAATAATTTGATATTGATCTAGCCAATTTTTACTGTATTGTTGCCGTCAAATCTATAACCTATTTTATTTCAATCCATGGATGGTGATCTACAACTCCACAATTCCAACTTCCATCAGAATTTAAACCGATCTAGAAATTCATTCAAATCTACTGTATATCATAAATGACCAAATCGATTCAGAATTATCAACTTCTCTCAAATTTTGTCCTTCACCCATCTGTAATTGATAAAACATTTAATGACACATCTATGCACACTATTCAGACTATGAATAGCTTTCACTACCTAATACCTAACTCACTCTTATCAAGACATAAACTGCAGTCATCATCAAACACACCTGACTATTAACCGTTCATATTTCTTGTCTTTTCTTCAAAAAGATTTACATTTAAATCAAAATTTTAACATTTTGCTGTAGCTTTTACCTAATTTTTACATGGCCTCTTAGCCATTTTCAAAACATGTCTATTCATTTGCTTTTACAAACGTCAGCTGTGTTGTTTTTTATTCTTTAGAGAACAAATTATTATTATTGAGTCTCAATAACGTTTCAAATTTCATCTAAATTTTAGTTGTCATGTTCTCAAATTACCATAGTTTTAATATCTTACTTCCATATTTTCTCCTATGAGTTTATCAAGCTGCAATTATGATCATCTAGAACCTTTTTTAAGCGTTTCATTAAAAGACAATCATTTAATCTTCTTCAGATCTCTCTGTAAATTTCCGTCACCCCTGTATGACCAGATCAAGCTGTTTTACACAAAAAGGACCTTCGAAAACCCCCCAGGGGAGTTTGAGCTTTACTGTCTTAATGACCCTTGAGTTCAAAGGCTAAATAACCCATCTGTCTTCCTAAGGACAATGGTCTTTTCTTTACAAGTTAACCACACTGTTCTGTTTACTGCTTTCAAAATACATCCCCCATTCACTGCAACATCCCATTCAGCAATGCAAAACAGAGCTATAATGCAATCTCAGTTGCAAATTCAATTACATAGCCAAATCATAGTAACATTACTCTATTTTACTAATCCATGTTAACACAGAAGCTTTCTTCAAATTTGTATCATTTTAGCATTTCTTTGTTTGAAACCAGTCTATGTTTATTGTTTCTTTACAATCAGAATCAAACTTTTACAAAACCATCATTTGCAAATCTCTTTAATTATTAACTATTATTTATCAGAACTGTTCATACAGTATAAAGACATTTAGCATGTCGTCAATTTCATTAACACTGTTTGAAAGCTTATTCTTCTATCAAATGGTTAATCTGCAGACTGCTCAGCATTACTCCTCATTCCTACTTATCTCTACTGCTTCACAGAAATCACAATATTACTCATATCTCAGTCCCAGCTATCATAGCCACTTGCATCTTCAACTCTTTGTTATAAAAATATGGCAATCTATTCTTCAATTCCCTTGTTTTCATAACATTAATACAATAATGCACATTCACATCATAACACTGACATATAGACTTTTCCCATTCTGCTTAATGAAACATTCCTCATGTTAATCCCTGTTAATCATACTCAATGCCTTATTTTTATCTAAAAACTCACTTTTCAGACCATTTCAACTTAATTTGACTTTCTTTTTGCTCTGCTTCATCTAACCAGTTCAAGCAACACTGTTTGCTCACAATCCAACAATTCTCAATCCAACATTTCAGTTTCTTTCTACATCTGTTCTCTTTATCTGCAATCCAACAATTCAGTTCAACAACTCACTCTTTTGTAATTTTCCATCAGAAAAAACAAACATTCTATCTTACTATCCTTTGCTACTTTTCAGTTCCTTCTCTTTCATCTTCAATTCAACAATTCTTTTTTATTCTACCTGCTTCTTCAGTTCAACAATTCTGTCTGTTCACAGTTTTACACACACGCTGAACACGATCACAAAAACCCTTTAGTTACAATTTATCCGTTCCCCGATTTCTTGCATGCTTTTCTGGCCATAATTATTTTCCCATTTTACAGAACAAAACAACCGGTGTATTAAAAAGTATTATTCAGTTTACTGTGAGATGACCCCGTGCCGACTGATTTCTATTTCCCAGGATTTACAAAATCGACGCGCGTCTAATAATCTGTGAGACGTCTCTCTACAGATGCTGAAACAATTATGGCTTTTTAGATTAATATCTGATTAATCCCGACTGGTAATCTGCACCGGTCTTTGCCCAAAATAGTTCAACCAATCAACTTGAAACCACTTCTTGATCTGATCTGCAGATCTCAGTTAGTTTCACAAAACGAGTGTTCTAAGCCCACATACAAATCAGGTTATAGCACTCGTACCATGGAAATAGACCTCAGCCGCCCTGGTTCATTCACAGTTATACCAAAAATTACCCCCACAAAACAAAAATAATTTGATTGTCTTTTTTACCTGAAATGCTCTTACTGCCACCGGTTCTTTTCTTAATTCCCGTGGAGTTACCCACTGGCCCTGATAACAGTTTGGCTCTTCTCTCTCAATTCGGCGAGGTAAGACTAAAGCCTGGTGCTTTAGGATGATCAGTCTTCCATCTGCTTTTCAGGGCCAGCGGTCACTTCCAAGGAATCCTCACTTCTGACACCAATTGTTGTGGCAAAACAATATTTAACAAACGCAGCATTCTCAGGCAAAAGAGACGTCAATATTCAAATTGTATTTAAAAGAAAATATACATTTATTCTGCAGAATAGTTCCCATTCTAGCCACACAGGCCAGCTGCAGGCTGGGGTGAGAAACCCCAGCCTTCACAGACAGTCTGCAGGCAGAGTGAGACCCAGATAGGTGTTTTTCTGGAGTCTTATAATGTTCTCATCAAAGGCATTCTTGCACCCACCCCAGAGGGCAGGAACAAAGGAACCCCCTCCCTAGCCTGGAGTCTTCTCAGTGACACACACACATACATCTGTTACAACATCTCAAAATACAGAACATATGGCATTCATATATTGTCATTGACAAAACAAAATAAGAAATAAAAGATTAAAAACTGCTACTACATATGAATATATGAATAATCGATCACAACGTCTTATAATTCCTCATTCATATATCAATAATCTTATTTAATTTAGATTATGAGATAACCTTTAAGGGAAATTCATGTAATGATCAAATAGGTGTTTCTCCTGCAAAAACCATAATCCATCAATCTCTCGATAAAGCTATCCCTTATAAACTCCAAGAAATATTAACTTCCGGCCGGGAACATTAATTTTCTTGTGTTTATAAAATTAAAACTACCTTAATGTAGTGTATACTAAGAGCGGGTAGTCGTGAACCTCATTGACTCGTTTTATGATCGTTAAACAGTCACCAGTCATTTATAATATAGGGTTTTAATAAATGCAAAACTACAGAATATAGGCTACTACACAAGATACACGTTTTATATGTCTATGTAAATTTACTTACAGTTAACAAACAAGACAAAACGGTTAACAGATGATGAGAGAGTGAGAGAGAGAGTGAGAGAAGGAGAGAATGGGGGCGCGCGCGCCGAAGCACGCACTGAGGTTGTAGAGAGAGAGAGAGAGAATGGCCACGAGTGGCCATATAACACAACATCACAGAAACCTTGAGAGAGCCAACAATCGAAACAAACCTTAAAACATTAAACTCGTTGGAGTTAATCATACTTGCAAAGTTCGTTTGTGTGCACGAGCTGTGTCCAGCCTGCGCGTGTTCTCGGAGCAGAGCGCGCGCGCTCGTGTTTGCGGAGCGCGCTTCTCGTGCTGCTGATGCGCGTTCTCCCATGGAGCCTCGGACAGGGCGCGAGTTTTGAAGAAGGCCTCTTGTGGAAGGGAAGTTGCTGGATGAATAATTCACGCTAAATTCGTTCACTCTTAGGTGGAAACGAACAAAGGAGAATTTGAAAAGGAAACAAAAGAAACTTAGATAAAGGAAATAAAACGAGACGGACTCCAGAGAGGAGTCGATCGCGGACTTCACATGATGAGCAGACGAAGGCAGGACGCGAGAGAGGGAGCAGGAAGAGCGTTTGGCTTTAAAGAATGTATGGGTCACGCCTTCGTTCGGTGTGATCAGCCAATTACATTCAGTGATTTGGAAAGCGGGAAACTCTTCTTTGGCCTGTCGAAGACCCCAGTCTGTGTAGTTTATGACAGAGCTTTGGCTTAGTCATTTCTATGACTGAAAAGGATTCATATCGAAATAATCATACCATTGCAGTCTATTATCGAGATTCAACTCCGTTAGATTTAGAGAATTACAACGACATCAAACACTTCAAATTAAGATTATGTGATAACGAAGTTACATAAAATATACAGATTAGAAGCATTTAGAGTTTGATTACTACACATTAAAACTTACATTAAATCCCAAACCTGTCATGACATATAAATGGCAACACAGGATACATTTGGTAATGTTTTAAATATGATTCGTTTAAGGAAACGTTATGTGTGTGTGTGTGTGTGTGTGTGCTTCTCCTTGGAAAGGAATGTTTGGGTGTCACATTACATGTTGGTGTGAGCAATGTTGGTGTGTGTGTGAGAATCACTGAATCTGACCAGATGCCAGTCAATGTTGCTACAAGCATCAATGAGTTAAATGTTTGAATTAGGGCTGGGCGATATATCGCATGACATTGTTAGGCGCATCTAATCAGTAAAGCCAGTTCCTTGATTAGTAGTAAATCACCATCACCTGCTTTCAGATGTAGCGGCATTTACTACACCAGGGGTCCTCAGCTCTGGACCACGAGATCCACTTTCCTGCAGAGTTTAGCTCCAACCCTAATCAAACACACCTGAACAAGCTAATCAAGCTCTTGATTAATACAACTTAATGATTAATACTCTTAATGATTAATACAAGAACTACAACTGACTTCAACCACACCCTTAGTTGAAATCAAATGAAGAAAACATTAAATCTGTGAAGATCTAAGCAGAGGAGGAATAAACAACTCCACAAACAGCATTACCAGCTTCACTTATTACTAACCAGGGCAGGGTTTCCCAAAAGCATCGTAAGCTTAAGTTGATCGTAGAACAATTGCCACCAATGGTCTCTACGATCAACTTAGGCTTACGATGCTTTTGGGAAACGCAGCCCAGACTGACTTTATTTTTGTCACAAGTTGATTATTGAGAGTTGATGATGTTTAAGTGATCAAAAAAGTATGCTACCATTATGGTGGTCAATGTTTGCTTTAGTTGGTCTCGTGACCCATTTGATTTCCAAAGCAAGCTTCTTTAAGCATTTGCCACAGTGTTTCATGATAAACACTTGAGCTTTGCTGATCAAAAAGTTCAAAATACAAATATGACTTTGTGCGTGCATGACGCTTAAATGAAACTCATAATGAGATATTTGTTAATGGTCATTTGTCACAAAATTAATATTTTATTTTGCTTATTGAGTAAGGTACACGTATACTAAATTTATTAAAAAAAAAAAAAAACCTTAATAAACAATAGTCAGTGGTAAAAATGCTCATGTATATCTCCTGAAAATATACACTTAGACATCAACACTTACCATACAATCCTCAACAGTGGTGACAATAATTATCCATACTGCAGTGCATGCTGGGATTTTTTTTCAAATTATGATACCCAGCATGCATTGCAGCATGAAACTTTTTGTTTATTGTCACCATTGTTGAGCTATGTATGCTCATTTTTGCTGTATGTGAGTTCGGTAGAAATTGCAGAATATAATATCTTGTATGCACTTAACAGTTTTAAAATTCCACACTATAAATAATGGATGTAGTTTCACAGGGTAGACAAGGCAAACCTTGTCAAATGTATTAATGACAAAACACTGATTAGTGATTTTACATTCAAAAAGTTCAGGTTCCAATGATATTCTATCATATTCTGATTTTACTGCTTTTAAAACATTATATATGTTGTTGCAGAATAAAATTTATAGTAAGTGACGGGTCAACAGCCCAACTAAAGCAAACACTGATCTCTATAATGGTGGCATTATATTTTTATATAATTTTATATCATAAATATTTATTTATCAATAAAATATCAACATTTAAACCTCTGTTAGGCTAATTCTCAAAAATAACTTCTGTATACAAGCATGGCAGAAATCAAATCTTTACTGGTTCATCCCTAATGCTCAATCATCTCTTAATTAATCACTTAATTATCTCATTAACTTTAACACTTTTAACACTCTGTAGAATGGGACAATATGTAGGCTACTTGAGCAATGTTGATTTAACACTGGGGATTTTATTGTGTACCTGTAATGTTGTATTAATCATTAAGAGCTTGATTAGCTTGTTCAGGTGTGTTTGATTAGGGTTGGAGATAAACTCTGCAGGAAAGTGGATCTCGCGCTCCAGAGTTGAGGACTCCTGTACAACACAGAGCCGTAGTTAACTGACAAGCTGAGCCATATCGCATTAATTATCGCAGGCGATACGTCCGCGATACTTATGCGATATTGCTCAGCTTGTCAGTTAACTACGGCTCTGTGTAGTAAATGCCACTACATCTGAAAGCAGGTGATGGTGATTTACTACTAATCAAGGAACCGGCTTTACCTACGAGATGCGCCTAACAATGTCATGCGATATATCGCCCAGCCAGCCCTATTCAACAATGTACTTTTCATCGGTTAAAACTAGGCATATACATATAAGTACAGCATATTTTAAATAAGCCTCTAAAAGTCATGCCATTTTCACAAAGTTTTGTTTGGATAATTACACATTTCCTTCAAATAGTATTTTCATGTAGCCTACACTCCTACTGTAGCATATTTCTAAAGCATCTTTTTATAATTTAACTATATGCATTATAGTATATAATAGCCCCTTCTGATAACACATTAAGCCTTGTGAATCTGATTGATATATATCAACACACCCACACACACTACACTTTACACATTATATTACATTAAACATACTGATACCCCAAACAATTACATATCCAATACAAACATGCAGCAAATATTTACTTACCAATTTCTGAACTTAATTGAAATTCTTCACTCAAAAGTGGCCCAAACCAAGTACTGAGTACATATGCATGATTATATTTTTGAGAGGAACATTTCTGTATTTAAAATCCTTTTTTTTGTTGATTTCATATAATATTCAAATTTTGACTTTGAATTTGGGGGGTTAAAAAGCTGTAAGCCATAATCATCAAAATTATAACAAATAAAGGCTTGAAATATCTCACTTTGCATGTAATGAGTCTAGCCTACTTTATTGAGAAGCACATATATATAGGCTATATATATATATATATATATATATATATATATATATATATATATATATTACTACACACTACACACACACACATGCGTAATAATAATAATCTAAAGTGAGTGGCTTGAATTTTTAATAAATGAACTCAAACAGAACTTCCGCTTTTAATGTCATTTTACAATGGATATTAAAATGTGAAATGAATATAGGACCAAACGTAATCATATATATGCCTATTCTCGCCTAAATGTTGGATAGATTCCCAGCTAACAGACTTTTGTTATAAGAACGTTCTCTAAACGTTCAGTGTTGGTTCCGGGAATGTGAAAATGTCCAGTTTTCATGACGTTAGAGGAACGTGTTTTAAAACACGTTCCTCTAACGTCATGAAAACTGGACATTTTCACATTCCCGGAACCAACACTGAACGTTTGGAGAACGTTCTTATAACAAAAGTCTGTTAGCTGGGTTTGGAGTGCTAATACTCGTGATCTATCTATTCAGTTTCCTGGAAACTGCCATCAGTGTCGTTGGCTCATCGCTCACGATGGCTCATGTAAGCTCAGCGTAGTGCTTGAGTCACTCTATCATGAATAATGCAAATAAAATAAAGGTGTTGTGTCACGATGACACCGCCTGTCGTTAACTGTTTGTAATCATTCTCATGACTATTAATTTAGTGATGCACACCTTCGTTTTATTGTATTTATTCATGAGATTGTGAAAAAGCGCTTACCTAATGGTTACGATGAGCCTACGTCACCTGACATCTTCCGTTCGGTGCGCGCCGGTGATGAGCTTCGTAGCCTAGCCTATACATAATTTTTCCAAATTATATATTACACTTCTTTACAGGTAACTGTGAAAACAAACTAGCTTTCGGTTATAGCCTAATACAAACTGTTAAACATATTACGGTGGGTTGAATAGGCTATGCCATATATTTTATTTAGCCTACTTTTGCCTATTTCATTTTGTCATGAGATTGTTGCTTCGCAATTAGCGCGACAGCCTGCCATTATATGCAATACATCAAAAATGCCGTTGCAGTTGGAATCCATAAGAGTTTATGTTGTTTCAGAGTTATGCATTTTCTTCTACTTATTTTGTTTGGAAGTTTTCCTCTCTGTCCTGCAGTTGCCACGCCCATTTTTCTTTGCCACTCAGTTCCCCGTGCAATTCACCACACCTTCAATTAATTAGCCTCAATCAGCCACAGACTTCATTAGACAGCACCTGTACACACAGTCCCTGCCTCTTGTTAATGCCACATGGAGGAATCCTTGTGTGTTGCTGCTGCAAATGCTGTGTCTCCTGCGTTGTGTGCGTTATTGAACTATGTAAGTTCCATAAGTTTCTCCTTTGATGGTATGCTCATGTGACTAATTGTGGTAATTGTAAGAATATGTGCATTTGAGTATTTATAGGCTTTATCTGTTTATTAATTACAGGGCAGAGAAAATGTATTGACTTTGTTTGTAAGCTACCTAGCTAATTTCATGCATTCAAAGTTCTTGTACCAATGTTTGATTGTCATTCAGATGAATTGTGGCATTATGTTGTTAATTGTATCCCATATCCTTTTCCCTCCTAGAAACCACACACACATACACACACACACATGCCTAATAAAGACATTGTGTAATTTAAAGTGACTGGACTGGATTGTTCTTACCGACACCTCCATTGGTTTCAAGCCAGCCACCTGCAAATCCCTTTCAAACCTCCTTTTCATGGTCCTTCGAGCCGGAGCCATTGATGACCAGTGGAGATGTCCAGTCATTCCTTGCCTTCGTTACTTCAGCGTCCTCACCGCCAAGCCCAGCGTCCTGTACGCTATGATGACTATGTCATGGAATATGGTCAGCGGCCACGACATCCTGCTGAATCACCAGAGCAACCACCGCTTCACTCTGCAGACATCTATGGTGTTGGACCTCAGTATCAACCACAGTATGAGTCTGAGGAGGAGGAGGAAGAGCCACCTCAGCTACCCAGCGAGGAGGATGAAGAGGAAGTGCCAGAACCACCTGTAGAGCCGGAGCCAGCAATAGATCATCCCTCACCTGTATCATCCGGAAGAGCCCTAGCCCCGGAGTACCCAAATGACCCTCATGTAGCCCCAATTCCTGAGCCTCAAACTGAGCTCTTACAGCAGTTACTAGAAGAAGTAAGAAATCAAGGTAGACTAATCCAGCGCTGTATGCTTGGTAAAGGCCACTCCTCACGATCTCGTTCAGTACCATTCCCTGGAAACCTTGGCCCTCAGTTAGTTGCATCACAAGCCCAGCATGCTGCAATGCCACCCCAGGCTACCACAAGTGACTATAAGCCATTTTCTTCCCCACCTCGGCAGCAGCTTCCTTATCCACCTCCTGTAAGCCGTGCCCCTGCCATTCAGCCTGTAGCTCAGTCCTGGCAGCATACAAATCCTTCTGACCATAGTCAGTACCCTGCCACCTGTCAAGTTCCAGTCTCACGTAACCCTTTACTCCCAGCCTACATGTCGTCACCTCAAATTTGGCCTAGAGCTATGGCCTACTCTGCCCAGCCATCATACCAGTCCCGCAATGTGCAGCCTCACCACCTTACTTCTGCAGCCCCACCAAGCCATTTAGCTCCCCCTTCAGGCCGACTGCAGTCATATAGCAAGATAGAAGGTCCCTCATTCCCTGATCTTACTAGAGAGGATGAAAGCCAGTATATGATGTTAAGGATGGCCCTATCCAACCTGTTGGACCCAGGAGAGTCGGAACAGTATAAATATCACATCTTACTGGATCACTTAAAGGTAGATCAGGCGAAGCGGCTTGCCTTAGCTTATGTTTATGCCCAAGATCCCTACACTCAAGCTATGCGGGCCCTAGATGAGCGTTATGGCCAACCCAGACAGCTTGCTCTGAGAGAGCTGCGGGCTATAATGGAGATGCCTTCTATCCGGATAGGTGATGGTAGAGGCCTAGATCAGTTTTCCCTTAGAGTACAGGCCTTAGTGGGTCTCCTCCAGTCCATGGGCCGTGAAGGTTTCTCCGAGCTTACCTGTGGCTCACATGTCGAGCGGCTACTAGAAAAACTACCCAGTGAGCACTTTTGTCAGTTTAAGAGAAGCATGAGTTTGAGCAGACCAGGTCCCCTTTCCTATAACCTCCTAGATTTCTCCTCCTGGCTACAACAGGAAACCCGCTGCCAGCCCAGAAGGGAGAGAACCCTTCAGCCTGTCCGACCAAGGCCACCACCCTCTGACCCATTCAGAGATACAGCTATACTCCATGGTAGCAAGACTTCCCATGTGTCCTTCCCTAAAGACCAGATAGCTCCTCCTAGAGCCAGTCAGCTTCCCCCCAACACCACATTCACACGCTGTCCAGTGTGTGCTTACTGTAACTCCCCTGAACATCATGTCAGTAAATGTGATGACTTCCTTCAGCTCACTGAAGATCAGAGAACTAGTTGGATCACCGGACAGAAACGCTGCTGGCGGTGTGCACGAGACCACTTTGCAAACCAGTGTGATCTGAAGGGACGCTGCAACCAATGCAATGGGAAACATCTCCAGGTCCTATGCAACATCAACCAGAGGCAAGTGCAGAATTTCTACCTAGACCATCCTAGCGATTGCAATAAAGTGCTGCTGAAGGTAGTTGAAGTGACCCTGCGTAATGGAAACAAGTCCTTAGACACGTATGCCATTTTGGATGATGGGTCAGAACGTACGATCCTCCTGCATCCTGCCGCCCAGAAACTCCAGTTGGTAGGAGAGTCTGAGCGCCTGAAGCTGAGGACTGTGAGACAGGATGTCCAGACCCTAAACGGTGCCACCGTGTCCTTCACCCTCATTCCAAAGGCCCATCCAGAGAAATCCTATGCCATTAGGCATGCCTTTACTGCTGATCAGCTTTCCTTATCCGAACATTCTCATCCTGTGAAATCCCTCCAGCGGCGTTACACTCATCTCAGGCAGATTCCCTTGAAGCAGCATGATAACGTAAGCCCCCTTCTACTCATAGGAGCTGATCATACCCATCTGATCACTCCAACACTGCCTGTAAAGTTAGGCCCCCCCGGAGCCCCAGTGGCAATCAAAACCCGTCTCGGCTGGACGTTACAGGGCCCTGCTAGAGATATTGTTGGTTCTCCCTCCACCAAGTGTCACTATATCTCTTTTAAATGTCCACCTGATGACATCCACCACAATGTGAAAAAACTGTGGCAGCTGGACACAGTACCTCAGAGGAGCACAAAAATGGTTGTCCGCTCCAAATAGGACCAAGATGCAATTCACCAGCTGGAGACTCAAACCATCCAAATTCCTGTTGATGACATCCTACGGTATGCCACACCTCTCCTCAGAGTAGATCCCTGGTCCCCCCTAAAGGCCCCTAAGGAAGCAGTTATGTCCCGCACAATAGATCAGGCCGAAGTTCCTGTAGAGCTACGTAAGCCCAGTTTCTGTGGTGCTGTATTTCTTGGCCAAAATCCCTCTATCTCTGACACTACCCAGTTCACCACCTTTCAGGATCTCCTTGACTCTACCGCTGCCTCCCATCATGGGGTGGCAGAGCCTCCTGCAACACCATCGGCAGCAACCTACCTCGATGCAGAGATTGCCATCTTAAGACAGACCCAGCTGGATTCCTTTGGAAATGATCTGGCATGCCTTCAGACCCACAAACCCCTTCCACATTCCAGTCGTCTTCTCTCCCTTGCTCCAGAACTAGATCCAGTGTCAGGTCTCATTCGAGTAGGCGGAAGCTTACGACAAAGCAGTGACCTGCCCCCTGATGCCATACATCCAGTTGTCCTGGACCCTGCCCATCCGATCACAAAACTTGTAATTAAAGATTGTGATGACCACCTACATCATTCTGGGCCCGAGAGGCTATTCGCTGAACTGAGGAGGCGATTCTGGATACTGAGGGGTCGTGAGGCTGTCAGGAAACATCAGCACAGGTGTGCTAAGTGCCAGCAGTCCCGTGCCAAACCCCTTATTCCTCAAATGGCTGATCTTCCTCCTGCTCGCCTACGCCTCCGCAAACCTCCCTTCTATTCCACCGGGATAGATTGTTTTGGGCCCTACACTGTGAAAGTTGGAAGGCGGGTTGAGAAAAGGTGGGGAATTATTTTCAAATGCCTGACAACTAGGTGTGTACATCTAGATCTACTCAGTCACATGAATACAGATTCCTTTTTAATGGCACTAAGGCGCTTTATAGCTCGCAGAGGCAAACCTTTTGAGCTGCTTTCTGACAGAGGTACCAACTTCATCGGAGGTAATAGAGAGTTACAGGAAGTCTACCAATCCCTGACCCCTGACCTCCAGGCAATCCTGGCCAAACAGAGGATCTCCTTCAAGTTCAACCCCCCACACGCACCCCACTTCGGCGGGACTTGGGAGCGTGAAATACGTTCCATCAAGATTGCCCTGCAGACCACCCTAGGTGCCCAAGCTGTCACTGAAGAGGTGCTACGCACAGTGATGATTGAAATCGAAGGTATCCTCAATTCAAAGCCCCTAGGTTATGTCTCTTCTGACATTGCAGATCCTGATCCGGTGACTCCTAACCTGTTGCTCATGGGGCGGCATGACTCTTCCCTCCCCTTGGTAACGTATCCTGACTCTGAGCTGCACAGTCGCCGTCAGTGGCGTCATAGTCAGATTCTTTCCGATCATTTTTGGTCCCACTTCCTTAGAAATTATCTTCCTTCTCTCCAGTCTAGACCGAAGTGGCGCACTGATAATCCTAACCTCCAACTAAATACTGTTGTCCTCATTATTGACCCTCAGCTCCCCCGATCCCTTTGGCCAGTAGGTAAAGTGATTTCTCTCCATCCCGGGAAGGACGGCCGTTGTAGGGTTGCTGATGTCCAGGTGGGGGACAAACAGTACACAAGACCCGTTGCCCGTCTCATCCCACTCCCTGCCCTACCTGAACCCCCATGACCTTCCACTCTAGCAAATTTGCAAGGCAAATTTGGGGGCGGCTGTTTGGAAGTTTTCCTCTCTGTCCTGCAGTTGCCACGCCCATTTTTCTTTGCCACTCAGTTCCCCGTGCAATTCACCACACCTTCAATTAATTAGCCTCAATCAGCCACAGACTTCATTAGACAGCACCTATACACACAGTCCCTGCCTCTTGTTAATGCCACATGGAGGAATCCTTGTGTGTTGCTGCTGCAAATGCTGTGTCTCCTGCCTTGTGTGCGTTATTGAACTATGTAAGTTCCATAAGTTTCTCCTTTGATGGTATGCTCATGTGACTAATTGTGGTAATTGTAAGAATATGTGCATTTGAGTATTTATAGGCTTTATCTGTTTATTAATTACAGGGCAGAGAAAATGTATTGACTTTGTTTGTAAGCTACCTAGCTAATTTCATGCATTCAAAGTTCTTGTACCAATGTTTGATTGTCATTCAGATGAATTGTGGCATTATGTTGTTAATTGTATCCCATATCCTTTTCCCTCCTAGAAACCACACACACATACACACACACACATGCCTAATAAAGACATTGTGTAATTTAAAGTGACTGGACTGGATTGTTCTTACCGACACCTCCATTGGTTTCAAGCCAGCCACCTGCAAATCCCTTTCAAACCTCCTTTTCATATTTGGTCATTTAACCCCCTGTGATATGTCTATTAACAGGGAGTTATACTACTAGCATAGGCTAGCCTATGTCTTAACACATTTAATATTTCCCCACATTTGTATGGTATTTAGCCTACAAGATAATTAAATCATCGATATCAATTATATAAAAAAAATATATACTTTATATTTTTTTGAGATGGCCCAAATGGAGATAGAACCTTATAATTCTGAGAGCTTTGATTCTGTTTGGAATTATAAGGTTATATCTCCACTTTTACAAATAAAACCCCACATTTCAAAGAATAAATGTATATAACCATATATTTATAATACAAGCACACAGCTTGTAGTATATAATGTAATAGTATAGTAGCCTATACATCAAAGCCAAGCAAGTTTGTAAGGGAATTTTTTTTTTTAAAGAACATGGACATGGAAAAATTACAGCAAAACAAAAAATGTTTTCTTCACATACCCCACTCCTCTGTACTGTAAAAACATTTAGGAAGCATCTTACATACATTAAAAACAGTTAATTTAGTAAATTAAAACATACAAAATATTGTGTAACATCATGAAAGTTATGTTTTCATCCCCCCACCCCCTCTGTGCTCTGAAACATTTTAAAAGCAGTGTTAATTTATTTCATTAAAAGCATTCTAAACACACTTCTAATCAATAATGTATTGTTATAATTCATTCTTTTTAAATCCTCCACCCGTATACCCCCCCCCCCCCCCCCGCACACACACTGTTACTAACATCATTAAACACTTTTTAAAAACACATTGTTCATTTATTTTATAAGCTAGTGTTAAACTAAGAGACACTTTGAGAACACACTATGAGACACTTTTATTATTTATTTGTATGTCTGTTTTGTTATGTATTATGTACTTCATGTTATATGTAATTTATGTTGTCTCTTTATGTTGTGTAATTTATGTTGTCTCTATGTCATGACTCTTTCCAACCCTCCAACCTTCTATATAGATTATGGCTTTCTAAATACTGCCTTGTAGTATGCTTTGTCAACGGCAGGCATGTACTTGGAAATGGATAAAAGGTCTGACTTCTTTGCCTCTGCAATTGTGTTTTTGTTGGTGAGCAACTTTGGCTTGGGCAGCAAGAGAGACGTTGGCATGTTAGCCCTGGTTTGGGCATTTGAGCCCCTAATATCCACCCGTATAGGAGGCTGAGCATGGGAGGTACTGTACTGCACACTGAACAGATTTTGAGAAAATGTTATTTGGGCCACTGAAGCGAATGGTACCTGCTTGTACTGGAAAAGTTTTAAACATGACTGAAAGTCTTTGAAATCTGTATCTTTCATCTAGATGACAGATTAAAGCAGCTCCCTTCAGTCGTGACGGTGTTACTTTATTACTTTTACTTTAATAAATGTTATTCCTTTTGCATACCACTTAAACGTCATCTCCTTCTTTGTCGCGGCTTGCGAGCCGGCCGTGACATCTGCCTCTCCTTATAATAATGTGTCAGTTTATTATTTTGTTTTATGACACTGAAAATGTAGTTTGGGTATAGTGTACAAACAAAGGCACGGTAAATACAACAGGAATTCCACCCATCTATTGAAGTAGGCCTACCCACCACTAGATTCTGCTGTCCTCTTTGCCGCTCCCACTCCCTTTGGATGACTTTCATCACCACTATCATCATTTCTGTAACAAAAAACTATTTAATTATTATCCTGATATAAATGGGGCAACTTTTATCAAGACACCAAAAATCTAACAAGCTTAAAAAGCTAGTTAACCCTCTGGGGTCTAAGATGTTTTTGGGGTCCTTGAGATGTTCTGACATTCACTGACATTTTGTGCTTTTTTCAGTTGCTTATATACATAATAATGGCAAAAGTGTAATAATAATAAATAATTTAATGAAAAGGCTTATATTGACCTATTAAGATGATTTTACATCTACCTTGTAAATATATGTTTTGCTATTTTATTAAAAAGTGTATTTATATATTATATATCAATCAGATTCACAAGGCTTAATGTGTTATCAGAAGGGGCTATTATATACTATAATGCATATAGTTAAATTATAAAAAGATGCTTTAGAAATATGCTACAGTAGGAGTGTAGGCTATGAAAATACTATTTGAAGGAAATGTGTAATATCCAAACAAAGCTTTGTGAAAATGGCATGACTTTTAGAGGCTTATTTAAAATATGCTGTACTTATATGTATATGCCTAGTTTTAACCGATGAAAAGTGCATTGTTGAACATGTATTTCACATTAAAAACTGGTATTTACAAGCTTTCTCTGTGTTTGAGCAGCAAACCAGCAGGTGGTGCTAATGTCCCAAAAATGCATTTACGCGTTAACACGCAATTTACGTGTTAACACGCATTTACGCGTTAACATATGGAAGGCGGACGGGGCCAAAAGTCTTTAAACGAAACGCGTTAATTTTGACCGCGTCAACACGCACTATTTGTCCGCGTTAACGCGGCAATTGTTTACGTGTTTCTTTTGTATGTATAGACATGCACATTCAGGTCATGTTAAGGCGTCAGTTGTCGTCGCGTTACTTTAGTACGTGTAAAGACGCACAGTTTTACCATGTTAAGACGACCAATTTGAACGTGTTTCTCAATGCCTTCTGGACATGTTCGAACTTGTAATATTTTTTTAAAGCAGACCTTTAGATTTACCCACATATGAATCATTTAGTTTATTGTGGCCTTGTTCTACTGATATTTTAAGTGCTAGAGTAAATAAATAAATGTTACATTGTAAATTAAGTAGGCTAAATGCTATGATCCTTAAATTATAATTGATCTAAATGGGCTATTAAATGTTTGTTTTAAGTTGTTGGCCTATCATTTTCAAAAGTATATAACTTGTCTTACACAGCATATATTTATAACTAAACACACATAACTTTATTCACTTTCACATAATAATGTTTTTGTAATTTGGTGTTTTTGGTTGTATAGTGTGTTTTTGCTGTTCTGTCTCTGTTGTTTCCAGGATCATCATCTTGGCTGCTGCAGGCTGATGAGTGCTATAATAAAATTACATATTTAAAATGTGTTTTGATAATCATTATATATTTTATTATTAATATTTTATTTAAAGAAGTTGTTTCCCAGACAGGGTTTAAATTAAGAGTAGGACTTAATCTACCTAATCATGTTTTTTAAAAATGGCTTTCTGAAACACAGATTACAGTATGTACAGAATACTAACAAATAGATTTCCAGGTATTTATTTTCTTTTATTCCAAATTATTATTATTATTGTTAGTGTTGTTGTTGTTGCTTTTGCTTGCATTAAAATAATGATATATAGAATTTAGTATTCAAAGCGGTTATGCAAACCAAAACATATCAAACACATTAATATGATACATATTGATATTAACAAATTTTGGAACATACTGTGCTGCTGAGTCGATGTTTCCAACTGATCCAGAAACTCCGATACCTCCTGGTCCATATTACATTTTTATTCATAGAAAAATAATTACTGTCAGGACATATCATAAAACAAAGTGCTTAGGAAAAGTACGGTCGGGTATCGTTCGGTCATTTGTTTTTGCTCTCACATAAAAACGAAAAAAACGAGAAAACGTTTTCCGTTTATTTTTTTAGAAAAACGAAAAAACAAAATGATGACTTGATTTTTGGTTTACCCGTTCTTTCACGGAAATCAGAGAAAACTCTTGATATTCCGATTTTATTTTATATATTTTATTGGCTACTTATATTTTTCATTTTTGGTTTGCATTGAATAGGCCTACCATTTAAATGATTTGCTGTGCACCGCAATGTCATCCTCATAGAAAGCCACGATAAGAGCCACCTTTATTTGCCTTATAATAAAGGGTTTCTATGGAAAGAAAACGCTTAACGTGTAATTAAATGCGTTGCGTTCATATTCTGGGCTCATCTGCTTTTCTGTAGGATAGTTTATTAATAAGGTGTGTACAGCATTTGATCTTTATCACTGATAGCCTATTAAGCCACATTAAGCTTTTTCTTTATTATAAGGGTTTTCTATGGGAGGAAAACGCTAGCCTAATGTGGAATTAAAAGCAATGTTCGTATTGGGCTAATCTGCTAATCTGTAGGCTACACATGCTTTATTAATATAAGGACAGTATTTTATATTTCAACATGAATGTCCATTGGGGGGCTGCTTCAGCTTTTTGAACGTATAAGTGTGATAAAGACATGATTGGCTTTTTGGCTATCATTTTTATGGATAAAGGCATAGCCTATTTTGTACATGACTACCCCTACACTTTCTTTTACTGTCTCTGGTCCTTATAAGGCCAAGAAAATATGTCGTTTTAATGACTGTAGGGTAATATAGGCCTGCTAGTCATTAAAAACGATTTAGTTTCATATTCATGTTTTAATAAAATAATATAAAATGTAATCTATGTTGATTATATGAAAAGTGAAAAGCATGAATAAGATAAAATGATCCCGAAAATATCGGGAGACGAATGTGGGCTGACATGATTTTGACCACTTTATTAGGGTAAATTTGCTTTTGTAGAAAGCATTTCTTTAAAGTAAATTTCGTTTTGTATTAATTGTATCTTAATTTAAATCAATGTTTCATCAACCAATTTTCTGGGTTTAATAAATAAGGAGGTAAATATAGCAGGCAATATAATCAGGACACGGAGGCGCCGGCGTGAACTGGAGCTCCTCTCTTAAACAGAAACTCATAAGCCTCACAGACCTGAGAAATATATCTATAAAAAGCTTGGAATGAGCAGGCTACTTTTTTTTAAAAAATTTTTTATCAAAATCTCTCTTTTTCTTCTTCTTTTTTTAACTCTTTAACTAGGCACAATTTCTGGAAAACTGCCAGTGAAGTCCCGATATATTTTTATTTATTTATTCATACCTGTAGCCTAATCACCTTGACCAAAGTTGTAGCCTACTTTTTTTTTTGGCTGTTACGGCAAACCAAAATATTTTTAAGGATGGCCTGAGCAAGAGTATATCGTGAAGATATAAAGGGATAGCAAAATCTATTGGCAAGAGAAGGCAAAAGAAACCTATATAGCGAGGAATTCACTAAGAAGGGCCTTTCCATTCTGCCTTTTGTCTGATAACCGTGTTTACATTTAGGCTATTACAATAGATTTTTTCAGTCAGTTAAGCCAAATAATTGGGTAATCAAACAGCATGCGTATAGACTATTAATTTTAGAGGCTAACAAATACAGTGTGGGTAAACCCTTAATTTGAAAAATAATGAATGCATTTCCTGCCAATCAGATTTAGCACCACCCACAGGGGAAAATGGGAATATCAAGTGTTTTTCTAATTTCCGTGCAAGAACGGGTAAACCAAAACTCAAGTCATAATTTTGTTTTTTTGTTTTTCTAAAAAAACGAAAAAACAGGAAAAGGAGCTGTTTTCTCGTTTTTATATGTGAAAGCAAAAACAAATTAACGAACAATACCCCAAAGTGCGACTATACATACTGAATAATGTAACCTAAAGTTAAATGGAATTTAATTCTTAATTACATACATTTATTAGATATCCATTAAACATCCACTGGTATTGTAAGAGAGAACATTTTTCCATACCATGTAATGATTTCAAGTTGCATTAAGTCAGCCATCTTTCTTATAAATGTAATACCTTTTGGACATTCCATAATATCACAAGATTCAAATCTTCATTGTGGTTAGAAGAAGCCAGCTGCATGCAGTCTGAAAATGTTCTTTGGCAGTTTGCTAAAAACATTCTAAGAGCCATGGTTATGGTTTCAGCTGTTAACTTTTGTAACTGAGAAAGAACGTAGGACAACTTAAAAGGGTAGCCTTATGACAAATCATGACACAAGTCTGACATCACACACAACGTACCCTCGTGAACTCTAATGTTTGCATACGTGCATACCAGTATACCATTACGACATCCTTCATGAATAAACTTGACGTCTGATGTTTGTATACGTATATACCAACCAGAGACATACGTACCATCGCGTCACATATGCAAATATAGTCTCAAATACAGCAATTTGATTGGCTTCTGTGCTTGTTGCCGCATTAACGCGGACAAATAGTGCGTGTTGACGCGGTCAAAATTATGGAAGGCCAAAGGGACCAAAACGTGTGAAACTGACGCGTTAACACGCATTTACGCGTTAATGCGTAATGACGTGTTAACACGTAAATTGCGTGTTAACGCGTAAATACATTTTTGGGACATTAGCACCACCTACTGGTTTGGTACTACTCTTGTAGTTCAACAATGCACTTTTCATAAGTTAAAACTAGTGACTTTATATAAATTATATATTATATAAATTATAATATATAAATTATATAATTTACAGCATATTTTAAATAAGCCTCTGAAAGTCATGACCATTTTCACAATCACAAAGTTTTGTTTGGATAATTACACATTTCATTCAAATAGTATTTTCATGTAGCCTACACTCCTACTGTAGCATATTTCTAAAGCATCTTTTTATAATTTAACTATATGCATTATAGTATATAATAGCCCCTTCTGATAACACATTAAGCCTTGTGAATCTGATTGATATATAATATATAAATACACTTTTTAATAAAATAGCAAAACATATATTTACAATCATCTTAATAGGTCAATATAAGCCTTTTCATTAAATTATTTATTATTATTACAAGAAGTGTAATATATATTTGGAAAAATGATGTAGGCTATGGATTCCCGTCTCATACGATCACGGGCGCGCACCGAACGGAAGATGTCAGGTGACGTAGGCTCATCGTAACCATTAGGTAAGCGCTTTTTCACAATCTCATGAATAAATACAATAAAACGAAGGTGTGCATCACTAAATTAATAGTCATGAGAATGATTACAAACAGTAACGACAGGCGGTGTCATCGTGACACAACACCTTTATTTTATTTGCATTATTCATGATAGAGTGACTCAAGCACTACGCTGAGCTTACCGCATGAGCCATCGTGAGCGATGAGCCAACGACACTGATGGCAGTTTCCAGGAAACTGAATAGATAGATCACGAGTATTAGCACTCCAAATCTATCCAACATTTAGGCGAGAATAGGCATATATATGATTACGTTTGGTCCTATATTCATTTCAAATTTTAATATCCATTGTAAAATGACATTAAAAGCGGAAGTTCTGTTTGAGTTCATTTATTAAAAATTCAAGCCACTCACTTTAGATTATTATTATTACGCATGTGTGTGTGTGTAGTGTGTAGTAATATATATATCCTAAATATATGTGCTTCTCAATAAAGTAGGCTAGACTCATTACATGCAAAGTGAGATATTTCAAGCCTCATGCATATGTACTCAGTACTTGGTTTGGGCCACTTTTGAGTGAAGAATTTCAATTAAGTTCAGAAATTGGTATACAAAAGTAAATATTTGCTGCATGTTTGTATTGGATATGTAATTGTTTGGGGTATCAGTATGTTTAATGTAATATAATGTGTAAAGTGTAGTGTGTGTGGGTGTGTTGATATATATCAATCAGATTCACAAGGCTTAATGTGTTATCAGAAGGGGCTATTATATACTATAATGCATATAGTTAAATTATAAAAAGATGCTTTAGAAATATGCTACAGTAGGAGTGTAGGCTACATGAAAATACTATTTGAAGGAAATGTGTAATTATCCAAACAAAACTTTGTGAAAATGGCATGACTTTAGAGGCTTATTTAAAATATGCTGTACTTATATGTATATGCCTAGTTTTAACCGATGAAAAGTACATTGTTGAACATGTATTTCACATTAAAAACTGGTATTTACAAGCTTTCTCTGTGTTTGAGCAGCAAACCAGCAGGTGGTGCTAATGTCCCAAAAATGCATTTACGCGTTAACACGCATTTACGTGTTAACACGCAATTTACGTGTTAACGCGTAAATGCGTGTTAACACGTAAATGCGTGTTAACGCGTAAATGCGTGTTAACGCGTAAGTTTCACACGTTTAGGTCCTTTTGGCCTTCCATAATGCGTGTTAACACGTAAATGCGTGTTAACGCGTAAATGCGTGTTAACGCGTAAGTTTCACACGTTTAGGTCCTTTTGGCCTTCCATACAAAATTAACGCGTTTCGTTTAACCCTTTAAGTGTCACCCCCCTTTTTTTGAATATACATGAAAATGCACTTTCCGAACTTAAATGTTTGTAACTCAAGAATGCGTTGGAATATGGATGTAAGATTGGTCTTGTTTTAAAGAAGAAAAATTGCAGATTTTTGTAGAAGTGAAATAAATTAAGAAAGTGTAACAGAAAAAAAGTTATAGAAGTTTGAGTTTATGAAAATAAAAAAAAATAAAAAATAATTATTCATATTTTATATAAAATATATTTTTTCAAAACCCTGGTGACTCTAAAACTGCACAAAAATCAAAGCCAAAAATCTGAACAAGTTGTGTTTTAAATTTTAGGTTGATATCTCAAAAAATGAGCTTTCAGTAAGATTTTGTTTGGGCGCAGTACCACACTTTTTCTCTAGTTGACATTACTGCCCATATAAGGGCGCCTGTATTTCCATATATGGTTTTTCTTTATTTCTAAAACATTTTCAGACCTTTTTTTCTAAAATAATTGAACAAATGCTATCTTTTGAACTCTTGGCATGAAAACAAACTGAGGTTTCTACCATTTTTTTTCATGATTTTTCATGTTCATCAGTATTTCAAAATAAAGGCACATTATTTTGAAAATATGAAAATATTATTGTTGCAAATTGATAAATTACAGCTCCTCTGTAATATATTTTGAAAATCAGTCACCAAATATGAAAACTAGAGATTGTAAGCTTTCAAATGATATATAGTTTGTCAATATTAGTTTAGGTTTAGTATAGGATATTACTATTTTAAATATGTAATGAATTTGGGCCCACCGGTGGGCCGGTGACACTTAAGGAGTTAAAGACTTTTGGCCCCGTATGGAAGGCCAAGAGGGCCAAATACACGCGAATTTTAACACATATTTAACACGTATTTAACGCGTATTTTACACGTATTTCACGCGTGAAATACGCGTGAAATACGTGTTAAATACGTGTGACAAATCCACGCGTGACATACGCGTTAAAAACCAGTTTGAGCGGGTCAGTGTCATTGGCTGCTGAAGACTTGGGTCTAACCATTTCTGTGAGCTTAGGGGGTGTACCGTTCATATACTAACTAGGCTACCACCATTTTACATGCTATCAGTTATTTTACATCAGCTTATTTTGCTATTATTTTGTCCTTTTTTTAAAAGAAGTTATATATATAATATATATATATATATAATAGTATATATATATATATATATATATATATATTTAAATTGCACTTTTAATTCGTCTGTAATTTAAAATAAAATATGATGTAATTACATTAAATAGGCTACTGCATAGACTATAGAACAATTCTATAAAACAATAGTGGATTTAACATACATTTTTAAAAGGTATATTTTGAATGTAACCTTCTCCCACTACACACTTTGGTCAATTCAAGAATAATTCATGCAATTTTATATTGTTCATTTTGAAAGCATTAAAAGTGCAGTTTCTTGTCTCTCCTCATTGTATTGTTCAAGTGGTTGAGGTTGATATGGGACTTAGTAATTAATAATAAGTAGACCAATACTTTCTAAAGATAGTAATTATTACATTAATCTAATTACACTGTTAAAGATGTCATTTGTAGTTAGTAATTAATAACTATTTTAGAGTAACTGTTATAATATCAGGTGCAACTGGAAGAACAGTTATTCAACCTAATTTTAATTTTCATGTAGGCTAGGTGCAATCCTGCAGGCATTAAAAGAACGTGGCAGCAGCTGAAAATAAAAAAAAATATAAAAACATAATTCAATCAGGTAAGGCTTGAGCATATCATGGGTGTAGGCTATCTGACTTTACAAACATTTGACATACTACATAACTAAATAGCATCCAGTGTCTAGCATTTTTGGCTGAGGGAATTCCTTCATCAGAGCCAGTCACTCCCGGAGACCCAAGGGCTTCATAAAATGTAAGAGGTCTATGTGTTATTTTTTATATAGGGTATTTTTGATATTTCCATTTATTTTACTTTGGGTTGGGTTTTTCGTTGGTCCCAATAGATTCTGATATCTATTGGGACTAATATCTATAATATCTGTCTTTTGGAGCCTCCTGTCCCAACAGAACCCCAGACAGTTGTAAGTTGCCTACTCAATACACCAGAAATTATGACAGATAGTGTTATAAAGTGTACAAATGCTCATCTTCACAGGATGATGGGTATGAAGAAACCGTTTCTGCGCCACAGAGAGGCCTACAGGGTAATGTTAATATTGTGTGTCTACACATCAGACAATCTACACATTCACATTTGTATGTGGCGTAGTGAACTATCCCTTTAAGATAGGATGTTTCTGTAATTTGGTCCCTGTGAAGCATCTTGATGGCACCCTGCTCACCATAGCGGTACATTTTATTAAGTCAAAAAAAAAAAAAAAAAACAGGTTATGTTGTTTAACAGATATTCATTACAACCGCATCGATCAAGAACCACATCTGTACATTTTTCCCCAATCAAATGTTAGCTTTAAAAGTGAGAAAACTTTAGGTATGGTGAATGGTATTACAGCTAGAATAGTATTAATGTGCAAAAGAGGGCAATCTTATCTTGGTAAAAAATCTGTTTTAATAAAATTGCAATATAGATATTTTCTTTGGGCTACACAAGAAAAAGAAGAAAATGGAAAAAAAGAAATGGGGACAAATTAAGTTATTATACATGTCCTGACCTGAGCACAAGCTTTCATTCTAATCATGTAAGTCTTAAATACTTATAAAGTCTAAAATACCCTATTTAAATACTTTAAGTATTTAAAAAATAATTGAAATGGATAATACCACCTGTGTGCCTAATTACTGTTTGTCTGATGAATGCACAATCTCTGAACAAAAAGGTTTCAATAAGCGCCATCTGCTTGCAATAGCTGTAAATGTAAGCACAACCAAAGCTCACGTTGTTTTCCAAAGACAGATATTGATTACAATGGTCTGTATCTTAAACCTGCATTGATTGCTTACCTCCACTGTAACTGATTTCCCCACACAAATGTTAATGCTTTGATGTTAAAGCTAGAATGTCCACTAATGTGTTTATTTCCCAAAAGACGAGTGGAGAAAAACAAGGCAATTATATCTAAAATTTCATAAAAGTGCAATTTAAATATATACATATATATAACTTCTATTAAAAAAAGGACAAAATAATAGCAAAATAAGCTGATGTAAAATAACTGATAGCATGTAAAATGGTGGTAGCCTAGTTAGTATATGAACGGTACACCCCCTAAGCTCACAGAAATGGTTAGACCCAAGTCTTCAGCAGCCAATGACACTGACCCGCTCAAACTGGTTTTTAACGCGTATTTTACGTGTATTTCACGTGTTAAATACGCGTATGTCACGCGTATTTCACGCGTGGATTTGTCACACGTATTTTACACGTATTTCACGCGTGAAATACGCGTAAAATACGTGTAAAATACGTGTTAAATATGTGTTAAAATTCGCGTGTATTTGGCCCTCTTGGCCTTCCATACGTGTAAAGACGCACAGTTTTACCATGTTAAGACGACCAATTTGAACGTGTTTCTCAATGCGTACATTCTGGCCATGTTCGAACTTGTAATATTTTTTTAAAGCAGACTTACCTTTAGATTTACCCACATATTAATCATTTAGTTTATTGTGGCCTTGTTCTACTGATATTTTAAGTGCTAGAGTAAATTAATAAATGTTAAATTATTGTAAAATTGTAAATTAAGTAAATGCTATGATCCATAAATTATAATTTATCTAAATGGGCTATTAAATGTTTGTTTTAAGTTATTGGCCTATCATTTTCAAAAGTATATAACTTACACAGCATATATTTATATCTAAACACACATAACTTTATTCACTTTCACATAATAATGTTTTTGTAATTTGGTGTTTTTGGTTGTATAGTTTGTTTTTGCTGTTCTGTCTCTGTTGTTTCCAGGATCATCATCTTGACTGCTGCAGGCTGATGAGTGCTATAATAAAATTACTACATATTTAAAATGTGTTTTGATAATCATTATATATTTTATTATTAATATTTTATTTAAAGAAGTTAAAGAAGTTGTTTCCCAGACAGGGTTTAAATTAAGAGTAGGACTTAATCTACCTAATCATGTTTTTAAAAATGGCTTTCTGAAACACAGATTACAGTAAGTACAGAATACTAACAAATAGATTTCCAGGTATTTCTTTTCTTTTATTCCAAATTATTATTAGTATTGTTATTATTATTGTTGTTGTTGTTGCTTTTGCTTGCATTAAAATAATGATATATATAATTTAGTATTCAAAGCGGTTATGCAAACCAAAACATATCAAACACATTAATATGATACATATTAATATTAACACATTTTGGAACATACTGTGTTCAAAATGATCCAGAAACTCAGATACCTGGTCCATTTTACATTTTTATTCATAAAAAAATAATTACTGTCAGGACATATCATAAAACAAAGTGCTTAGGAAAAGTATGGTCGGGGTATCGTTCGTTCATTTGTTTTTGCTTTCACATATAAAAACGAGAAAACAGCTCCTTTTTCCGTTTTTTTTTTTTTAGAAAAACGAAAAAACAAAATTATGACTTGATTTTTGGTTTACCCGTTCTTTCATGGAGATCAGAGAAAACTCTTGATTTTCCCATTTTATTTTATATATTTTATTGGCCACTTATATTTTTAATTTTTGTTTTGCATTGAATAGCTACCATTTAAAGGATTTGCTGTGCACCGCAATGTCATTCTCATAAAAAGCCACGATAAGAGCCTCCTTTATTTGCCTTATAATAAAGGGTTTCTATGGGAAGAAAACACTTAACGTGTAATTAAATGCGTTGCGTTCATATTCTGGGCTCATCTGCTTTTCTGTAGGATAGTTTATTAATAAGGTGTGTACAGCATTTGATCTTTATCACTGATAGCCTATTAAGCCACATTAAGCTTTTTCTTTATTATAAGGGTTTTCTATGAGAGGAAAACGCTAGCCTAATGTGGAATTAAAAGCAATGTTCGTATTGGGCTAATCTGCTAATCTGTAGGCTACACATGCTTTATTAATATAAGGTGTGTACAGTATTTGATCTTTTAACATGAATGTCCATTGGGGGGCTGCTTCAGCTTTTTGAACGTAGAAGTGTGATAAAGACATGATTGGCTATCATTTTTATGGATAAAGGCATAGCCTATATTTTGTACATGACCTACACTTTCTTTTACTGTCTATGGTCCTATAAGGCCAAGAAAATATGTCGTTTTAATGACTGTAGGGTAATATAGGCCTGCTAGTCATTAAAAACGATTTAGTTTCATATTCATGTTTTAATAAAATAATATATATTTAAAAATTTCATCTATGTTGATTATATGAAAAGTGAAAAGCATGAATAAGATAAGATGATCCCGAAAATATCGGGAGACGAATGTGGGCAGACATGATTTTGACCACTTCATTAGTTTGCTTTTGTAGAAAGCATTTATTTAAAGTGAATTTCGTTTTGTATTAATTGTATCTTAATTTAAATCAATGTTTCATCAACCAATTTCTTGGGCTTAATAAATAAGAGGTAAATATAGCAGGTAATATAATCAGGACACGGAGGCGCCGGCGGGAACTGGAGCTCCTCTCTTAAACAGAAACTCAGCATAAGCCTCACAGACCTGAGAAATATATCTATAAAAAGCTTGGAATGAGCAGGCTATTTTTATTTATTTTTATCAAAATCTCTCTTTTTTTTCTTCTTTTTTAAACTCTTTAACTAGGCACAATTTCTGGAAAACTGTCAGTGAAGTCCCGATATAAAAAAATGTTTAAAAATTACCTATAATCACCTTGACCAAAGTTGTACTTTTTTTTTACCGACCTTTTTTTTTTTTTTTTTTTTTTGGGCTGTTACGGCAAACCAAAATATTTTTAAGGATGGCCTGAGCAAGAGTAGATCGTGAAGATATAAAAGGATAGCAAAATCTATTGGCAAGAGAAGGCAAGAGAAACCTATATAGCAGGAATGCACTAAGAATGGCCTTTCCATTCTGCCTTATGTCTGATAACCGTGTTTACATTTAGGCTATTTCAATAGATTTTTTCAGTCAGTTAAGCCAAATAATTGGGTAATCAAACAGCATGCATATAGACTATTAATTTTAGAGGCTAACAAATACAGTGTGGGTAAACCCTTAATTTGAAAAATAATGAATGCATTTCCTGCCAATCAGATTTAGCACCAAATCGAAAATCGGAATATCAAGTGTTTTTCTGATTTCCGTGAAAGAACGGGTAAACCAAAAATCAAGTCATAATTTCGTTTTTTCGTTTTTCTAGAAAAAACGAAAAAACAGGAAAAGGAGCTGTTTTCTCGTTTTTATATGTGAAAGCGAACAATACCCCAAAGTGCTTAGGACTATACATACTGAATAATGTAACCTAAAGTTAAATGGAATTTAATTCTTAATTACATACTACATTTATTAGATAGCCTATTCATTAAACATCCACTGGTATTGTAAGAGAGAACATTTGTCCACATGTAATGATTTCAAGTTGCATTAGTCAGCCATCTTTCTTATAAATGTAATGCCTTTTGGACTTACCATAATATCACAAGATTGAAGCCAGCTGCATGCAGTCTGAAAATGTTTTTTGGCAGTTCGCTAAAAACATTCTAAGAGCCATGGTTATGGTTTCAGCTGTTAACTTTTGTACCTGAGAAAGAACGTAGGACAACTTAAAAGGGTATGACAAATCATGACACAAGTCTGACATCACACACAACGTGCCAATGCATTATCCCTCGTGAACTCTGATGTTTGCATACGTGTATACCAGTATACCATTACGACATCCTTCATGAATAAACTTGACGTCTGATGTTTGTATACGTATATACCAACCAGAGACATACGTACCATCGCGTCACATATGCAAATATAGTCTCAAATACAGCAAGTTTATTGGCTTCTGTGCTTGTTGCCGCGTTAACGCGGACAAATAGTGCGTGTTGACGCGGTCAAAATTCACGCGTTTCGTTTAAAGACTTTAGGCCCCGTCCGCCTTCCATACACTTGCTGTAACGTTATGTTTACATTCGCGAGGCCATCAACATGGCCGCCACGCCAAGTATGACGTCACGACCAGGGGCGCCGCTAAGGGGGGAAAAGTTAGGACGATTCTAAGGGCCCACGCACTTTTGGGGCCCCCAGAGATTGATTTTATTAATGGAATAGGTGCGGTGGGGGGGCCCAACCTCATATTCTTTCATAGGGCCTAAAATTTCTAGCAGCGCCCCTGGTCACGACGCCCAAGCCCTATTGTCTGCCTTATCAGGTGCTGACTCGGAGAAGCTGTGGAACTGACTTGTCCATGTTCCCTCACTTGAACCCTCTTGACCTATACCGCCGTAATACCCCGACCAGAGCCGTCGTTGATAAAAACCCCGCCTTCACGCAATGATTGACATGGCGGGAGGGGGCGGAGACAGACGTGATCTGCTCGGAATGCATTTTCAATGTGCACATTGAATTTTGCTACATACATTGCGGGACATTGAATGAAAATGCAATCGTAAGTGTCTTGACTGTGAGTGTAAATGCAATTGAGAAAAATAACATTTGAATGATCATTTTGCAACAGTTGTTGCTTGAACATGTTACACATATCTAATCATTTCTGTAATACATTTTCATTTTCATTTTGCAACTTATAAAGCGTTAAAATATGTATTCAATTTACATATTAAACCTAGTGTATGAAATGGCAAATGTAAATTATATAATTGCATTTTCATTTTCATTTTGCACCAAACGTTGCACAAATGTATGGGAAAATGTAAATGTAATTACAGAAATGCATTGCCATTTTACATATTGAATTGTCATTTTGCATATTACATATCAAATTGAATATTGCTACTCATAAGCTTCCATACTATAAATCATCGACAGTTTATTATTTTTTCTTACCGCTGACATCTGCATGGCGCGTCAAATTTGAAAAGTGAATGACGATACGGAAATGACGTAAATTTGAAAAGGAAATGACGTCTGCTGTCCATTCACTGGTGTGCAGCCCATAGACAGTAGGCTTGTTTGAGATGAGCAAAATCTGCGCAGAACCGATCACCGGTGATCAGCGCGAGATGCATGCCGGTTAGAAATGTGTCCGACTGCCTTCCGCCTGGCTCTGATGTCATGCTGACGTATGTCAAAAATCTCTCGCGAGCGCAAGGCACACCTGTCGGATTCTGCAGTCGCGTATGGCAAGCCATTTTAACATTTAACAGCTAGACTGGATATGTGTTGCAGATATCTGTAATTCAGTTTTGCCTAGTCAAAAAGAACATTTCAGATATCCGCAACTACATTCTTCCTATCCATAATTGTCATTTCAGATATCCACAAAGACATTCTTCCTAGGACAAATGACATCACTTTTACCATTCATTTGTATGGGGTTTATCATTACAGATATCTACAATTCAGTTGGAGATATCCACTATGTGAATTACGGATATCTTCAATTGAATTGTAGATATCTGTAATTCTAGTTTGAGATATCTTCAATTTGATTCTGACTAGTCATAACTCCAGTTCAAGATATCTTTAATTCACCTCAATTCAAGATATCTACATGTTCCTTTTCAGATATCTTAAATTAAGTTTTGACTAGGCGAAATTACGTTGTAGATATCTGTAACTGGAGTTATGACTAGTCAAAATGGTGTTGTAGATATCTCAAACTGGAGTTAGGGATAGTCATAATTTAATTGTAGATATCTATTATCAAGTTATAGATATCTTGAAATTCATTTTGATTAGAGATATCTGCATTTTGAGATATCTGTAACTTTCATTCTGCCTAGTCAAAATGTAATTACAGATATCTTGAATTAGAGTTTTGACTAGGCGAAATGACGTTGCAGATATCTGTATGCAAATTAGGCCCGCATCACACTTTAGGCGGGAGTAGAGCATGTTTTTAATGCTGTTAGCTACTGTTTTAACCTGAAATCAATACCTACAGGCTATCATGGGTTTTTACTGTTAAAAAATAAAATAAAAAATAAGAACTAATCAGAACTAAGAACTTTTTTTCCTCATCTAAGGAAGTTAATGTTATCGCACTGCCATGGCAAGAATAGCATGCATGTAAGCATCTTTATTAAAGTGAATTAATGTGAATCTCTCTCATGCGTAAATTCTACATCAACAATAACCTACGGTAATTTTAAGCATGATCATAAACATAGAAATGCATGGCAAACATTGTATGTTGCCAATATTTTTGAGAAACCCGCAGGCTAATGCTAATGAGTACAATTTGTGTCATGCTGGAAACATTTTCTGGTGTTTTTCGATTACAGCCAATGCCATGACCGCTTCTTTCTTCTTCCATTCATAGAAATTAGGAAATTAACCCATTTCTTCTTTGATTATGGCGGGGAGGGGAAATTACGTATTCATGGATAGCTAAAATAGAGCAACCTCATGCAAAATAATTTGCTCTAGTCATAATGACGTTTGAGATATCTTTAACTTTCATTCTGCCTAGTCAGAACTGAATTACAGATATCTGCAATTGTCATTTAAGATGTGTGACGAGTTGAATGTCGTTTTCAATGACGTCATTGCAGATATCTGTAATTCAGTTTTGCCTAGTCAAAACTGAATTACAGATATCTCTATCTGTCGTTTCGACTAGTCACAATTACGTTACAGATATCCTAAATGATAATACAAACTATCCAAAATATAATTACGACTAGTCAGAAAGACGTTGTTGATATCTACAATGTTAATTCCGGATAGTCAAACTTAGCTTTTAAATGTTAAAATGGCTTGCCATAGTCGCGCGCAGTTGCTCTCCACCGACTGCGCTGATCAAAAGCATGATGGGAAACGACTTGCTGACGACACAGCTTAATGCTCATTGGTTTAAACAACCTTGACGTATTGTTCTCTTTTAAAATGTTTGAATTTAAAACTCTGATTTCGTGTTTTTATGTGTACAAATTATGTGTGAGTATTCCCAAACTCTCTGACAGTGCGATCTCTATGGATTATGTGATTATGTAATTTTTATCAAACATATAGGCCTATATAGGCTATATAACATGTCTGTATTAAAGAAAAAAAAAGATTGATAAACACGTATTTGGAATGGGATTATACAAGTGCTTTGGGTGTCTTGTTCATTATATTTATTTTCATATAAAAGCAACAGAACTTAAATTACATCCAGTTTATTAGCAACACTGTGCGCGAGCGTGAATCCCGTGAATCCCGCGATATCCATATTTGATCTCACAGCTGTCAGATCCATGGTCAGATCCACTGTGAGAAGAGAGAACTGTCCGGCTTGCCTGCGCTTTTTTCACTCCTCCCCTCACTGCAGCCGCCTACTCTCGCATACAATTCAGGCGAGGCAAGGCGCATCTCAAACAAGCCTAGTATATAAACGGTGCAGCCCGAGTCTGCGGGGCTGCAGCTGGATGCTTCTCCAAATTTATGAATACCCGAAATCAACGCCCCGCCCTCACTCTCGCAGAATGCACTCTCCCTGCAATTTTTTTAAGTGACCTATCTCTGCTCCGTTAGTCCGTTCTGCTCCAATTTTGATGTCTGTTGATTGCAGTACGACAAGAGGCTTGTTAAAATAAAGTAAATAGCCTACAATCTCCTCAGTCCTCCGAAGATCCCGAAAAAAAGTCAGTTGGTGCTTCAGTGACTACTCCGCTCAGAGAACCTGTCAATCACAGCTGTCAATCATGACGTTACACCACCGTTTTTATAGCATCACGTAACTAACTAAAAACAAACTTATTTTAAAAACAGACACTTGAACTTACATCAGCGTGATAAAAACGACAGCAAATGACAGAAACCACCTTTGGAAAAAAAGATATTTGAAGTGTAATTTAATTGTTTCTCACGTCCCGTTGAATAACACGGGGAGGCGGGGTTTATGACCAATACTAGGACCAGCCACCGGGGGGCGATCGAGACGCTTTGGCTTTACTTTTGAAGGGTTGTGCGGCACGCTTCTTCTATATCAACAATCAACGCTGAAATGAATCTGCATCAGTCAGGTGGTACAGGTCAGAGCTCTTTAAGTTGTTTATGTTCATTATTATTGTAATGTAATGTGCTTTGAGACATGAGGTAGTTTAACACCGTCTCTTGTGATGCTTTTGTTTGCTCCCTGCTGTGTGTGTTCATGTGTTTTGAAGGAGGCGTGTCTGGCCACGCTCTGAGGATCTAATCCTCAGCTTGTGAAAATTGTCTACCTATACTTTTAATGCATTATAACTAATATTAACGAACAATGAGCAATACTTTTTTTTTACAGTAGTTATTCATCTTTGTTAAAGTTAGTTAATAAAATTCTGACATGAGTCTGCGGCTCACTGCATCAAACAGGTATAAGCACCGCCGGCAGCCGAACGGGGAGTAATGATATAAAAGACCAAACTTGCACCTTATTGGGCTATACTAGATATAGGAACAGGACTCAGACGTAACAAATTTCACGCTAAGTGGTTCCCAGTGAAATTAGGGCATAAAGTTGGCTTGACACTGGATATTCGCACATTTAGGGACCGTCTCTAAAGTTATACTACATTGGTGCACACGTTTCTAACTTCAATAGCATTTGAAGAGAATAACTTGCAGTCATAAAACTAACTGTAAAGTGTTGGAAACTTGTGCTGGAAACTCACCCCAGATCTGACAGATACTGACAGACAGGAAGAAAGGTGCTGCAACAATGAAAAATGTGTGGAAAAAATTATGTTTTTTTTTAAACATTCAAGCATTAACACCTATTCTAATAGACCGACTTTGAAAATGAGCATATTAGGTCTCCTATTAACAAGAATTTGTGAGGATTATGCTTTAAATAAGAAAAATAAATACTGGATGTTTTGCCATCATCACATACAACCCATAATATTCCACTGGTTTTTAAAGTATTTGAGGCCAAAAGTTATGATGTGAAAAAGATCAATGAGAAACAGAAAGTATGATATGTCAGTATGATATGTCAGTATTAATAATTATTTTGGAAACTATTGTGCATAAGCAGAGATATTAAACATGCACAGAGTAATTTTTAAGTTGTGTTGTAAATGACGCCTAATGGCATGAATCTTCGTCAATGACATCAAAGCCATTGTACAAATGCTCTGTTAGTCATTCATGATTTGTTGAAAATATAAACAATAAGTTCACTGATTTGAGTCAACGTGGGAGTTTTAAACAAAACTTTTTCAATTAAAATTAAATGACTTGAGTTCACCTCTAAGTTTTTTTTTTATGTGATGAGAAAGAAAGACTGGCGCCAGCAAACCAGTGCAATAAATACACTAAACTTACGTGACGCTTCGTAAACTAATGACTTTAGATCGATTCATTTTGATGAATGTCTAAAACTTTGTAATACTTTGTCTCCTTTGTTTTTCTATTATCTAAACGTATTATATTATAATTATGTTTTTGATGTTTTTTTCATTCAAGAATAAATTTTATATGTGATAAACTGTCTTTTGACATTTATATTGTCAGTAGTGGGGTCACAGTTCTCCCTATATTTGTGGATGCGTATATTGTTTCATCATCCACATTTGTGTTCACATTTTCATTTAATTCCATGTAACATGTCTGCCATATTTCAAACCAGATTAAAGTGAGGAGTGTCAGTCTGTGTGACGGAAGAAACTACAGCAGGTTTATCATACAAGTATCAGCCTGAATGACGGGAGGGACTGTGTCTGTTCAGGTGTTACAAGAGAAAGTAGAAATAAACCAGGAAGGATCTCCTCACGATCGGACTAAACTTTCGTATGGACACAATTTATAGAGACACTCTTGAGAACACGTCGAGTTGAGTTGAAGGTAAGTCATGGAAGAATCAGAAACACTTTTATCTGAAGTCTGACACGAGTGTGACTTGAGGACCATGTTTGAGTTCAACAGGTTTAATGTAATACTTAATCTTGTAAAGAAATGAAAGGTTTTTGAATCAACATTATAGTTATATTTGCATTTTTGAAAATTAAATCCTGATTCAACACAACCTTCAACATGTGTTTATATGTATTTATATGTACTACATGTAGAAACACATTGTGAATTTATATCCTGCTTTGTCTTGGCCCGTTTAACCGGTTTTCTTTGAACAGAAAGTGATTGTAAATGTGTATCTCGCTTTTGGACAGAAAGTTAAGTGTAAGTATTCTTCTAAGGCAAAAAGCATGTATGCTGACACACTTTTCTGTAATGTTTTCTCTTTTTTCATATTTTATTTTTAGCATCTGTGTCTCAGAGATGAAGTTCATTTGTTTGACTCTCCTGTTTGTTAGTGGGATTACAGATTCAAGATCAGGTAATTTATGCATCATTGTGAATGATACTTTTGCACAGTTCTGTTCGTCTGGAACAACATTAGAGTAAAAACCTCTAGGATGTGTAGTTCAGATCGGCTCTCTTTCTCTTGTAACAGAGCAGTATGAAGTAGTGGGTCCTGCAGATCCTGTATTTGCTGTAGCCGGTGAAGACGTGATTCTGCCCTGTTCAGTCAAACCCAGCATCAGTGTTGTGGACATGAGAGTGGAGTGGTTTAGACTTGATCTGAAAGACTCAGTGCATCTCTACGACGATCATGAAGACAGAAACACAGAGCAGATTCAGTCCTACAGAGGAAGAACAAAACTAAATCATCAAGAACTGCAGACAGGAAACGCATCACTCAAACTCTCAACAGTCCGAGTCTCTGATGAAGGACTTTATAAGTGTTTTATTCAGTCTAAATCCTGGTCTGATGATGTCACTGTTGATGTCAGTGTTGAAGGTGAGGAAACCAGTGAGAACTAGCTTGCTCTTTTCATAGAACAAACTAACTAAAAAAAGCCAGAATAACAACATGTTCTTGTTGATCTGTAGCTGTAGGACGTCCTCCGGTGATCACTGTAGATGGGTTTGATCGTTCAGGAGGGCTTCATCTACAGTGTGAATCTGAAGGTTGGTATCCTGAACCTGATCTTGAGTGGCTGGACAGTGAAGGAGTCAGTTTGAGTTCAGAAACTACAGAGACACACAGAAACTCAGACAGATTCAGTCTGAAAAACACCATCATTGTTTATCACAGTGGCAAGATTCACTGCAGAGTCAAACTGAGACATCACATGCTGGAGACACTGATAAACACCACAAGTAAGTACTGACATTTCTGTTACTGGTAAATAATGAATGATTATCAGCTCATAATGTGAAGCTAAAAGCAATAGTATCATTACGTTTCTAATAGAGTTTTACAAGTATAACATTTTACTGTGTATGTGCCATTCAGAACTGAACATTATGTAAACACCTGTAAAAAATAAGTTTGATTTGTTTTGCAGATAATATATTTATTTCTTGGAGGACGTCAGTCATCCTGAGTTCAGTTTTTGTTGTGCTCGCTGTGATTGCTGGAATACTCATAACTGTGTTTGCTCTTAAAAACAGAGGTAAAGTTCTTGTTTTCTTGCTATTTTATGATTTCTGTAAATAAATAAGGCAGATGGGGATACATTTTTTACATGTTTTACTCATTTTCTAATTATGAGCATCTGCATAACTTAAACACACACATCAGCAATCAGCACATGAATCTCAACCATGGTGACAATCAAAAGTTTCATGTCGCAGTGCATGCTGGGTGCCAGCATAGAACAAAAACAAACAAACAAACTGAATTATTAATACAGGACTGAACGATGGCTAATTGTTAAATAACCATTTAACAGTGATAATGATGTATCATTAGCCTACTGCTTAGCTAAAAATGGAAAATTCAGCATTTAAAGTATGCCTATTAGCCAATTGCTAAATAAATCAGATTTGTTTGGGCTAAATGGCGATGTATTTAAAAAAAAAATCTATTTGAATTTTTTTTTTTATATGTATAAAAAAAAAAAAGTATTTCATATCCTGATCAATATTGTCCTACAAACAATGTTCATATTGAAGGGATATAAAACATAGTGAATGTAACCTGCAGTCTATCCAAAAAAGGGGTCAAATCACATAACATTCTAACATTGCAAACATTACAATCTAAAAACAAAATAATGCTTTTTAAAGAAGTAGTTACATTTACTAAACTTAAAATGAAAATAAATAAAACAAAACTTATATCATAAAAATACACTTGTAGGTTTGAAATTCTTTAGCACATTTATGTTGCAGTTCGAAAAAAAAATCTTTGTATGGAAGTCTATGGGAACACAGAGTGAAATCGCCCAAAAAGAGGCGGTACTCCACAGAGCGTGACGACGCTGGTTGGGCTATATCCAGAGGCAGAACAACAGCGACTGCTATAATTCTGTGGTTGAATGCGAATGTGATTGAAAAAGTCCCTTTCACACTTTGGTGGTGCGTTGCCTAATCACCCTAATGAAGAAACCGCCCCTCCCTGTTAAGCTTCACCAGTGCGCGGACACACTGAATCGTTCTTTGTTTAAATAGATCAAAGTTACTATTTATGTTTCATAAAAATACATTTCTAATAACTTTACAAAACTTTTAAGCTATTTATAACTTTTAGTACAAAGGGTTCATGAGCTGTATCTGTTTCAGTTTGGGTAAGCCATTTCTGGGGATTGTTCATTGCAGCCTAACAGGTTAATTAATAACACTTTTGATAAAGGATTGAACACTGGATAAGATCAAGAGACTCATCCAAAGTTCTTGTTTTCTTGTTATTTTATATATTTGGTAACACTTTACAATAAGGTTCATTAGTTAACATTAGTTAACTTCATTAGATAACATTAACTAATAATGAACTGCACTTATACAGCATTTATTCATCTTTGTTAATGTTAATTTCAACATTTACTAATACTTTATTCAAATCTTGTTAACATGAGTTAATGCACTGTGAACTAACATGAACAAACAACGAACAGCTTTATTCATATTAACTAACATTAACACATATTAATAAATACTGTAACAAATGTATTGCTCATTGTTAGTTCATGTTAGTTAATACATTAATTGATGTTTAATAAATGAACCTTATTGTAAAGTGTTACCATATATTTTATGTAAATAAATATGGCAGCCTGGGGATAGTTTTTTACATGTTTTACTCATTTCTATTTATGAACTTCTGAATCACTTCCCAGTGGGCATTTGATGTCAATTTAACATCAATATGACATCACGAAATAGTTCAAAAATGAAAGTCATATTGACGTCAAAGTGTCGATGTCAATTTGATGTCAAGAATTTGACCTGTGCTGATGTCATTTTGCTGTTATTTTGATGTCATGCTTTGTTGGCATTTGATGTCAATTAAAAATTTATTTGACGTCAAGATGTCATGATGTTGCTGTCATTACAATGTCGAGCTTTGTTAGCATTTGATGTCAATTTTACACCCAGAAAACAGTACAATGTTTTAATTATATAGGACTTGTGTTTTTAACGTTGTTTTATAATAGAAACCATTTAATTTTACAGCATGAGAGCAATGTTGTTTATCAAATAATATAAAGGATTTTAAAAACATTTAGTGCATTAAGCTTTTACTTCTACATAGCATTTGGCCAATTTAAGGCAGTCGGTTACTTTCTGCAAATGAAATGAGTTAAATCGTGTTTTAATTTAGTGCAATTGTGCTGGCAATATTTTACGTGACAATTTCTTACAGTTAAAAACTGCTTTACTTTGCAGGTGAAGCTGCTGCAGTTAATTACTGCACATTTACAGTGAAAGGTTTTACAGTAATGCAAAGTTTTTTTTCTATTGATTTTTTTTTTTAATTATTGTTCAAAACAATAATAGTTGATTATTGTTTGCTGTAGTTGAGCACTTGACCCTTGACTTTTTTTTTCTAATTAATTATTTTTCACCAATTGCAATAATGTTGAATTGAGAACACATTGACAAAGTACAGTAGATCAGCTGAAGTATTCTGCTTTTATGACATTCAATTGCTTATTATACAGTTATTTACATTACTGTTTAAATCACTGTTTCAAAGCAAATGCAGTAGTAGTGAGGTCGAGACACTACTGTACTGCAAAAATGCTTATTTTTTAGCTAAACCAGTTCAGCTGTGATAGAACGATAACTAATGCATTAATAATTAATGCACAAACCGAGAATATCTGAAACTACATCTTTTGTGCAACAAATTTAAACTGGTCATTTAGACACACTTAGACATCAACAATCTTCATACAAACATCAACAATCTTCATACAAACCTCAACAATGATGACAATCAACAAGATATTCAGATAAACAGATCAAAACATCACAAAAC
The DNA here is from genome assembly GCF_949152265.1 of Phoxinus phoxinus. Taxonomy (NCBI): domain Eukaryota; kingdom Metazoa; phylum Chordata; class Actinopteri; order Cypriniformes; family Leuciscidae; genus Phoxinus; species Phoxinus phoxinus. The sequence goes on along the minus strand of NC_136876.1, from coordinate 16,628,494 downwards.
AAGCTGCTAAAATTCATGTCACAATGCATGCTGGGATACATGGTGAGTTTTGATTGGTGCACCCAGAATGCATTGCAGCATGAAGCTTTTTGTTGATTGTCACCATTGTTGATATTCATACGTTGATTCGTTAGCTGTGTGATTATAAATGATACAGTAGTTTTCAATAGAAAATATAAATCTCAGTCTCTGTTAAATCTCAGAAAACGCTTTTATACACTTGTGGAAAGTCAAACTGGTTATTAATAAGTGAAGCTGGTAATGCTGTCTGTGGAGTTGTTTAATCTTCTGCTGAGATCTTCAGAGATTTAATTGATTTGATTTGCAGTTTATTCAATGGGTGACATCAGATTGCTTATTTGCTGTAGGAATTAATTTAAATGGTAATAAAAAAGTTGTCAACTGAAACATTTGAAATTAAATAATAATTTACAATTTAAATAAAAAAACAACTGAAATAAAATATTTCTTTATTTGGTTGAACTAAGAAAATATGCCAAATTTGGTAAAGAAAACTTAAACATTAAGTTCACTTTACTTTCATAGTTATTTAAAACTAAATTTATAAGTTCAAATAACAATTTTCAAGTTGAAAATACAGTAAATACAGTTTAACTGAGTCAATGTAAAAAGATAACTCAAAAAGGGAAGTGTTGACAGTAGTGCATGTAAGACAGGTATTGGCTTTAAGTTCACTGATGTGAAGTACTGAGGAAAATGTCTTTGTCACAAACACTGTGGAAGGAAATGTTTGTATATAATGTATATATTTAATGCTGTTTTCTCTTCTTTATCCTGAATTTTCTTCAGCACTCGATCAACTGCCGAATGAGCACAGGAAAATACAACATGGTAAATCTGTCTTTATTAAATCATTTAGTTCAGTATTAATGTCAAGTCAGATTTTTTTTATCCACATAATATTTAATTCACAGACATTATGTATTCACATACTTTATTAAGTTATTAATGAATTGTTCATTTAAAGTCTGTTAACAGCCATACATATCTACTTAACAGACTGTTTGTATTCATTTAGTTTGTGTATCTTGCGTCCTATAAATGGTTATCAGTTGAATATTATGTTCATTTATTCAGTCACTGATGTACTTGTGTGATGTTAACACACCCTATAAACACAACTAATGATTGTAACGTAATTTCAATGTCAAGTCATCTTTATTTATATGATGTATTATTCAATACAGATTGTTTCAAAGCTTTACAGAGATAACAGGAAATAATGCAACAAAGTTTGTTTCTGCTGCAGATCTATAATGTTATTTTCTCTCTATTTCTGAATTTTCTTTAGAACGTGATCACCTTTTAAAAACTCTGAAGACTACTCTACCAAAAGGTGAATTTGTTTATATGCCTTTTTAAAAATATGAATTACTTTTTAATTATTTTGCAAAACAATTAATAAATACACTGTGCATTCATATATGTCTATACAATTCATAATATTTTATTATAGGATATACAGTAGAAACTGTGTAAAGTCTTCTTGGATTTTGTTGCTCTTCAAGCAGTGATTAAAATTATTGATCAGATTATTGATCTAAAGATGAATTCTGTTATGAACCCTTTATAACTTCATACTTTCTGTTTCTTAGCTCTCCCACATTTAATTTAATATTCCATAGTAACCATCTGTGAAAAATACTTTTGACACTTTTTCTCTTTCATTATTTTCTATCAATGCCAGAGGTATTCATGATATCCTAAAGAGAAAAGCTTTATTTTTGTATTGCAAAGGGAAATGTGTAGATTTATGTTTAATTCAGAAAACGCATGCATGTTCTTCAGACGCCATGTTCTGGAAAAATCAGTGGGGAAAAGAGATTTGGTTGTCATTTGGCAGTAACCGATCAGCGGGGGTCGCTATTTTACAAGATACATTTACAGGGCGGATATTAAATTATGAAAAAGATGATTGTGGTAGATGGATATATTGTGATAGATAAGGATAACGAACAATTTGTATTAGTAAATTGTTATGCCATCAATAACAACATGAACAATGACATACTCTTTTTGCATATTGAATCTAGAATTCAGCATTTTATTTTATTATATCCTTTAGCTAAAGTTATTTGGGGAGGAGATTTCAATACTGTGTTTGATGCAACCATTGATAGATGGCCTCCTAAAAGTCCTGGCCCTTCGAGTGAACTAGTTAATGTAAGTTTACGATCGGGACTTACTGAAGTGTGGAGAGATATGAATCCAGACAGGGAGGAATATACGTGGAGTAATAAAGACTCATCTCTTCATTCTCGTATTGACTATTGGTTAGTGTCTAATGGTTTAAGTAATAGTGCGGCCTCTGTACTGATAAAACCTTGCATAATGACAGATCATAAAGGAATATTCATAAGAATAAATATGGGGCACGATAAATCAGTCAAAAAAACGAATAGTTACTGGAAATTAAACAATAAATTGCTTGAAAATGAATGCCTAAAGAAAGAAATCAAACATATTATTGAAAAATATAGGAAAATTGCAGCTATAGAAAACACGTATGGAAAGTACTGGGAATTAATGAAGTTTGATATCAGAACGGCATCCTTTAACCAAGGAAAACTGGAAGCAAAACATAAAAAAAGGAAGGAAAATTCAATTATTGAGGAAATATTACATTTGAATAAAAAGAGGAAAAGAAGCCTTGAATGATTTTGAATAAAAAAAACTACATTTATTACATACTGAACTAGATAATATCTATGAGGATAAAGCTAAGCATTTATTCGATCTAGACTTAAATGGTTAGAAAAAGGGGGGGAAAAATACAAAATATTTTTTTGGCCTCGAAAAAAGAAACTTTGCCTCAGTTTCAAAACTAATGATTAACAACAAAATAGTAGATAATGCTTTAGATGTTTGAAATATTTGATATTTCAAAATTTAGCAATTTGTATTCTTCCGCAATGGATACTTCCAACATTGATATTTTTTTTAAATAGCTTTATGAGTGATACCAAAAAAAATAGATCCGAGCATCCAAAATGTGTGTGATGAAGAAATAGATATTGAGGAGTTGAGAGAGTGCATAAAATTGCTAAAAAAAAAGAACAAATCTCCAGGCAATGCTGGGCTAACAGGAGAGTTTTACAAGACATTTTATTATTAGTATTGTAGAAGCTTTAGAAAATGCAAGGCCGTTATATTAAGAATAATATTAGACTAGTCTTAAATATGATAGATTATAATCAATTTATTGATGATGATAGCAAAAAGTATAGAAGTAACAAGAGGCGAAACTCCGTTGCAGTTTTGACAACAATCGCTAGATGGCGCTGCGGTCGCGCTGACGCCATTTTGGACTGAACCAACGGCTTTACCGTTAGCACAACTATACAGCATTAACAGCATTATGTCTGGAAATAATTGGAAACAAAGAAAACAGTGTTCTGCCATCAACTGCAACAACTACCAGTATACAACCAACCAACTAGCATTTCACAGATTCACCAAAGATCCAGAGAGGTAAAGTAGAAAAGGTTTTTATTAACGTCAAAGTGAGCTAACGGCAACGATAACAGGTGCTGTAACGTTAAGCTATCCTATAACCGCAGTAACAGTGTATTATAACGTTATGTGTTTGGTCGAAATTGGCTTTTTAAATCGCATATTTTCAGAGATAACACCTAACCTGGCAAATTACCGCTTTATTAATTCATTGTTATCACTAAATTAACCCTTTAACTGTCACCCACCCCCTTTGCATAGACATGAAAATCACTATCCAAACTTAAATGGTTGTAATTCAAGAATGCTTTAAAACGAGACCAACCATAGGTCTATATTCCAAAGGAGACATTTGCCAGATTATTGTTGAAGTTAAATCAATTATTATAACCCATTAATATCAGAAGATTAGTTATTCTTATTTATGATTGGAAGTGGTTTATTTATTACATATTTCTGTCATATATTATTATACAGATATACACGACCGTTCAAAAGTTTTGGTGGCAGTAATCCTATTTAAATTTTTTTATTTATATAATTTCGATTTCAAATAAATGTTCTTTTGAACTTTCCATTGTTCAAATAATCATGATTTTTTTTTATCACAGATTCCACTAAAATATTAAGCATAACATTGATAATCAGAAATGTTTCTTGAGCAACAAATATGTCTGGAAAAGTATGGAATTTGATTTTAATCATTTCCAGACCTGGATCATATGGAAAAAAATGTTTCCACTTTCCAGACTATTGACAAAATTGCAATATCCATATTGACCTGTCAAATTTCTAAAAATAAAAAAGCAGAACATAAAAGCAGAGTGTTTTCATGGCAAAAGTTTAATTACACACGCAAGGTCTCTCACTCCCTCACCCTTTCTGCCGTGTGCGCAACACGGTCTGGAGCTGCGCGCTCTTGCTCGCTCGCTCTAGATTTCGGGAGATTTTAGCTAATTTGCCGGCATCAGGGAGCCGCTATCAATATGCGGGAGACTCCCGGAACTTCCGGGAGACTTTGGATGTCTGCTATAGATATATTAAAAACGAGAAACAACTATTTAGTTCCCTTAACAGCTTTTGAATTGGAACCGGTATCGTTCAATTCTATGACGCGTTCAGTCCAAGATGGCGGAGCTGTAGCTCTGCGCACGGGTGCGTTTGTTGCAATGGAACGTTCTATTGAGTTTCGCCTCTTGATACTTCTATACTCTTTGATGATAGTTAGGGGCCAAGCACTGAAGGTGCGGGCACCTATTGTATCTGTTCTGGTTCTTATTCTGCTTCTTTTTCTTTTTCTTTTTCTTTTTCCGACTGGGCGTCTATGGCAGCCTATAGAACCGTTTGCGGGAAACTTATGAAAATTGGCACAGTGATAGAGGACAGCCTGAACTATCAACATAGCAAATTTGGAGTCTCCAACTCATTCCCTCTAGCGCCACCAGCTGTCCAAAGTTTCACTCATGTTTATGCTAATAACTTTTGAACCACAAGGGCTAGAAACAAAATTCTTTTTTCCTCTGATTCCTGAGCTCACGACGATTCGACTGCATCCTATGACGTCATTTTCCGTCATAATAGTTTTTCCGCCATTTTGAATTTTCTGAAAAACCTACTTTTTCGAACTTCTCCTAGGCCGTTGCTCCGAATTTCACGAAAATTGAACCAGATCATCTCCAGACCTTGACGACCAAAAGTTATGGAATTCAAGTTGATTCGAATTACCGTTCTCGAATACCGCGCAAATAAATTTTACGTAGCGCTTGCGAAAACAGACGTAAGGCCGTATCTCCACAACGCTTTATCGGATTCAGGCCAAATTTGGTACATGTCATCACAAGCATGACCTGAGGCTACATGCTGCGTTTCGGCGCAGCGCCACCTACTGGTCCGGAGATATGAAGAATTTATGTTTTTGCTTATAACTTCTGAACGGTTTGTCCAAAAATCACAAAAGTGGACTTGTTAGATTCAGGGCGTCGTGCTGAGTTGACTGATATCCAATTTTCCCATATCGGCCATTTTGGCTGTCGGCCATTTTGAATTATGTGCTAAAATGCTGTATTTTACGAACGCATGAACGTATCGTTACGAAACTCAGTATGGGTCATCAGTACAAGGCCCTAAAGGTACTCAAAAGATTATGAGACAGCGCCACCTTTTGGTCAAAAGTTATAATGAAATTTCCAAACATGCTAATAACTTTTGAATAAATTTTCCTATAGTAATGACACTGATCTCAATAGATTCCTTGGGTTATGCTGAAAACATTGATACCAATTTTTGCCATAGTCAGTCAAACTTCCTGTCCGCCATCTTTATTCTCTTTTAAAACCTACTTTTTCGAACTCCTCCTAGACCGAACGTCCGATTTTCACCAAAATCGGATCGTGTCATCTCCAGACCGTGCCGAGTAAAAGTTATGGATTTCGTGTCGATAGACAAAACCGTTTTCGTATACCGCAGTGTCAAAGTTGAGGCATGATGCCAAAATGACTATTCAGGCTTTATATCTGCAATGCCTTGACATATTGACACCAAACTTTTGTATGTGTCATTGTCACTTCACTCTGACCACATCACATCAGTTTCGTAACTGCGCCACCTATTGGTCCAAAGTGATAATCATATTTTTAGTTATTGTATGTGATTTTTCAACCATTTTGCCAACATTCATCTTCAAATGTCTTTAATTGCTCCTTGTTGCAGTTTGTCTCACACTTTCAGCCATGTAGGCATATCTCGTCGTCTGCTTTTGCGCTTGGCCCCGTAATGGCTGCTTGCAGCTATATTTATTTATTGATTTTTATAAAGCATTTGATACGGTGAATCATGATTTTATTTTCAAAGTTATTAAATTGTTAGGTTTTGGAGATGTATTTTTGAAAGTAGTTAAAACATTGTACAATGGATGTAATCGTTCTGTCAAACTGATATTCATCGTGGCATTCGGCAAGGACGCCCCCTCTCTCCTTCCTTATTTGTGTTAGTCACGCAGGTTTTGGCAATGCATGTAAAAAGAAATCAGTGTAATGGTATCACAGCTTTAGGTCGAATTTAAACTTAGCCAGTTTGCTGATGACACTGCAATTTTTTTTAAACAAATTTGAGATACCAAAAATAATTAGATGTATTGAGGCATTCACTGCTGTATCAGGTCTTAAAATGAATTGTGATAAATCTGTAATGTTTCCCCCTTAAAGATTGATCCTATACAGAAATAGAGAACATCCCAGTTAAACACCAATTAACATATTTAGTAGTAATTTGTAAACATGAAAAACAGAGGAGTCAGCTAAATTTTGAACCAATTATTGAGAAAACAAAAAAGAAATTTAATTTTGGGTTAATGAGGAATATATCAATATTTGGGAGGGTATTATTATCAAAGGCGGAAGGTATATCTAGATCAGTATATATTTATCATTAGATGTGCCTCCTAAAGTGATTAAGGATTTAGATAAGATACTTTATGACTTTATATGGAGTAAAAAGGAGGTAATATGTAACACCAATGAACAAGGAGGACTTGAGGTCTTAGATTATAAGAGAAAGTCTTTGGAACGTATTTCCTAATTATATATTTAATACTCTTGGAGGCATAGATTTTTTTGTTGAAATGTAACTTTTCTGCTGACAAAATTCCTGTAAAATTGGCCAGTTTTCACAGACAAGCCCTGCTAGCATGGAAATTATAAGCACAATTTTTCACCACACAAATATTTCATATGGAATAACAAAGACATACTATTCAAAAACAAATCACTATTCTATCATACTTGGTTCAATGAAGGGATTATACTAGTAAGACAATTGGTTAATTCAAATGGGTATTTGTTATCATATACTGAATTTCTACAAAAATTTTAAGTAGCCTACCAGTTAAACCAAGAGAGTTTGCTATTGTTCTTGACGCGATCCCAAAGAGTGTGATGTTACTCTTAGAAAATGCTGATTCACTGGAAATCGACATGGAGAATCTTTGTGGTAAAATTATCATCAATAATGTTGATGTTTTAAAACAAAAATGTAGCAATAAGATTATAAGGCTCTTAGTTCTGTGTCTTTTCCTGCAAGATTCTTTCGGTCTTCTTTATTTGATATATCTTGGGTTAAAGCATGGAAATTGCCTAATAAGTTTTGTGTCAATAACACAATTAAAGAAGTGTCTTACAAAATACTTCACAGAATTGATCCTGCTAAGCATGTTTTGGAAAGATTTAAACTTAATATTTCATATACTTGTGAATTTTGTGCACTAGAAAAAGAAACAATTTTGCATCTGTTTTTTCACTGCATTTACTCAAGATTATTTTGGAAAGATTTAGAAACCTTTATTAATAGAAAACTGAATAAGTGTATGATGGAAATTAGTGTTTTTTATGTGCTTTTTTTATAATCGGAATGACAATTTGGAATATAAAGAACGACATATTATACAGTTATTTGGGCTATCTATCAGTTATCTATAAGGGCTTTTATGTACGCAGCTCCATTTGAATGGAATTTACTCCAAACGAAATTGAAATTACAAACTCTGGTGCCTATGGAACATTTTAAATCTATTATTCAATCACTCGAAGAAGACTCATTGATTTGCAATTGTTTTTAAGTGTCTTAATTGTATATTTGTCGTTTTATATTCAGGACTCTCCTGTGAAAGAGATTTTTAATCTCAGAGAGACTTTCCTGGTTAAATAAAGGTTAAATAAAAAAAATAAAAAAAATAAATAATTTGTTTTATTAGGAAAATACCATATACATAAAATGAAGTGGGCTCAAGGTAAACCAAATTTTATAAATGACTTTACACTACATGTACATCTTTTGGAACAAAAAACATGTAATGCTTTGAAAGCACTGGAGTTTATGTAAAACATTTTATTTTTTATTATTTTATTTTATTTATTTTTTCTCTTCCTGACAGCTGATATTGTGAATATCTAATGGTACGTTCACACCGGACGCGAATAGCGCGTCAGGCGCGAGTCATTTCAATGTTAAGTCAATGCAAAGACGCGTTACGCGCGTAAAACGCGTGTAACGCGTCTTTGCATTGACTTAACATTGAAATCACTCGCGCCTGACGCGCTATTCGCGTCCGGTGTGTGGGTGCAGTAATACCTCTTGTTCTTGTGGCATTGAATAATAAATAAATAAAAACTCAGTTTATCTTTCGTTACTTATTTTATAAAATAATATTAATAACAATCAAAATTATTTTGTAATTATATATACCTCCGTGCCAGCTTTGTAGTTTCGTCGATTGAAATTGTAACTCTCACTCACGCTCACAGATGACGTTGTCGTTGAGCGCCCTCAGGCGACCGTTATGATTACATTCGAATGAATAACGTTACGCACTACAGATGATTAACGGATATTTGTTTTAATCATCCACCAAATTATCATATTCCTTACAGTTTAACGAGTTAACAACAATGCCACAAATGATTAAAACACCTGATTGTTAGTAAAACACATTAAATTGTGTTAATGCCTAAATATATATGTAAGGAATAATTGACGACAGGCCGTTGAATTATTATAAAAATAATGCACACCCGAGGTGGTGATGCGGTCGCGAAGCCGTTACGGGTGAGCATTATTTTTATAATAATTCAACGGCCTGGAGTCAATTATTCCGCTTATACTACAGTTAGCACACCTCGAAATATTGTTCAGATGATGTATTTCAAGACGTTTGTAAAGTTTTTGTCATTAAAACGCTCTTGTATGTAGGACTAATTCCTTGCACATCTAAACCCATGCTCCGTTGCTAATTCCAAAACGTCATTTTAGAGTTAGTAACGGAGGTTTGAGCCGCTGATAGCAGAGTAATGCTGGGGACACACTTAACGACTAGAAACATTCTCTGACTGTGAATGCAGCAGATTTTAAACACCGCTGTGAACACAGACTGAACGCGCTGAAAACGCGTGCATGATCAGTCATAAGTATCAAATTACATTCATAACCGGCCTTAGAGAGAAGCATGTGCGTCAATATTATTATTTATTTATTAATTCAATTCGTTTTAATTAATTCGTTCATTCTTTTTTTCTATTAGTGACAGTAGACTAGACTAATAAATGAAACACAAAGCCCTTTTAACAAGTAGTCTATAGGCCTATCAATTTTATTTATTTGTTATATTATCTTCAATAATTACGAAAACCTGTGCAACAGGACTATCAATTTATTTAAATATTCAGTTTATTTTTTTATTGATTATATATAGGACTGTATAGCCTACTTTATTTATTAAAATTAAACTGCATGTTTCCATTGATTGTGAAGTTAGACATTGAAAATTGCAGATCAAGCGCATGCGGCTGCAGTGTCTCTTGTTATGAATTGTATCCTATTTTCCGTTATTACAGTTGACTACGCGAAGTGATATGGAACTTTAATGAGGTCAAGACCTGCTGGAACTACTTTAGCCGTGCGGTTCCCTGAAAATAATTGCACACCTCAGAACGTTTGTCAACCAATCAGATTCAAGCATTCAACGGCCCTGTAGTATAAATATATATATATTATTAATATATGAACACATGTAGTGTGTGTGCTCAGGGTCAACCCAAGTTGTGTAGATGTTAACACATGTTGTGTAGATTTTAACACATGTTGTGTAGATTTTAATACATGTGTTGTCCCTGAGCACACACACACACACACACACACACACACACACACTACAAGTTGTGTAGATTTTAATACATGTAGTGTGTGTGTGTGTGCGCAGGGACAGCACAAGTTGTGTAGATGTTAACACATGTTGTGTAGATTTTAATACATGTAGTGTGTGTGTGCTCAGGGACAGCACAAGTTGTGTAGATTTTAATACATGTTGTGTGTGTGTGTGTGTGTGTGTGTGTGTTGTCAGGGACAACCAAGGGGGTAATCCATCCGCCGGAAACTGAAGCCTCCGCCGGCGCCGCCATTGTAGCAGAACTTCACCTGCTGTTAGCATTCCATTGACTCCCATTCATTTTTGCGTCACTTTGACAGCGAATAACTTTACATCTGAGGCGTCCAAAGACTCCATTTGTCCATTATTTATTTCTAAAGAAACTCGACAATGTATAAAAGGCTCCATTACCTTGTACCTTACGTAGACGCCGTTTTTGTAAAAATAGGCTAACGATTGCGTCATAACTCACGCGACTCTCTGTCGCACCGTAGAGAAATTACCGTATAGACCGGCGGAGAAGCTCGCAGGCAATCGGGGGAACGTGGAGGCATTAAGTCCGATAAAGTGAAGGGAGTAGCCCACAGAGAGTGATAAAGTTGATCCTGCTGCTAGCTCATGGACAGCTAATGCTCACACTCTCCGTCTCTGTGAGATTCGGAAGGGAATGATTCAGATTTCTCTCCGCACAGCTACTAGAATACTGACAGCTGTCAGACACGTTGCTCACGTGTTCAAGCTCAGTTTGAGCCTGCGCAGTTCGCCTGGCGATCAGGAAGTGAGTGCTTCAAATGGGCTTCACTTTTCTCCGTTGAAGTCTATGGGGACAACACATGTTGTGTAGATTTTAATACATGTAGTGTGTGTGTGCTCAGGGACAACACATGTTGTGTAGATGTTAACACATGTTGTGTGTGTGTGTGTGTGTGTGCGTGCGTGCGTGCGTGCGTGCGTGCGTGCGTGCGTGCGTGCGTGCGTGCGTGCGTGCTCCGGGACAATACATGTTGGACGAAGTGAAGAGGAGTGTTGGAGTCCAGTGTTTTATCCTCTTCATAATTAAGTGGTGAACAGGTAACAGGGGTGTGCGATCTCCCACGCTCTCCAGGAAGAACACCGCCACCCGCAGGCGAGCAAGTAGAACGCAGGGTCGTAACAGTAGATTTTAAAGGGGGGGTAAAATACTTAGTTTCAGTCAATCTCGTGTTAATCTTGAGTACCTATAGAGTAATAGTGCGTCCTTCATATCTCCAAAAAGTCTTTAGTTTCATCATATTTATAAAATAAAAATACAGCTTTCCGATTCTATCCGGAAAAAGCCGAGGTCCTTGATTCTGGGCGTGGGCGGAGCTATAGAGTCAAGCGGGAGCGCGTGATACCGTTGTACTTACATGAATGGGGTGTTTTATCACTGGGACCGCGCCAGGTTTTAATTGCAACCGGTTTGCAAATCCAGCGACGACCTTGTTAATAAAACATTAGTCACTGGAATGACCAGAAGAACACAAAACCGCACTTGCCACACTCCTTTGCTGTCCCGGAAATACAAACTGCATCCACTGTTCCAGTAACACTGGGTTCTTTGGGAAGCTGAACAAGGTAAACTTTCCCTCACATCCCAAAACACACTTTTTTGGAGACATTCTTGACATCAACCATTACTATTTAGCGCTGCTGATGATGATAATTTCCGGTAGTAGCGCGTCGATATGCGCTTGGGTCTTTCCATAGACAGTATATATAAGAGGGTCTTTCTCTCCTCTGGTCGACGTGTGCGTGAACGCGCTTTTCCGAGAGCAATGCTCATATAAGGAGTTCCACTCTGGTCTACGTCATTAGATCTACGATAGAAAAAAAACCAGCCGAAACGTGTTGCAACCCGGAAGTATGATTTTCAGCACAGAAATTCTCTGTTATTCGTTCAAAATAACTTTTCAAACTTTGGCGATTATTAGCATGAGAATCCATCTCTTTAACACTGTAAACAACTCTGAATACATGAAACACCATTGTACCCCCCCTTTAACACATGTAGTGTGTGTGCTCAGGGACAACACAAGTTGTGTAGATTTTGATACATGTTGTGTAGATTTTAACACATGTAGTGTGTGTGCTCAGGGACAACACAAGTTGTGTAGATTTTAACACATGTAGTGTGTGTGCTCAGGGACAGCACAAGTTGTGTAGATGTTGAAACATGTTGTGTAGATTTTAACACATGTAGTGTGTGTGCTCAGGGACAACACAAGTTGTGTAGATTTTGATACATGTTGTGTAGATTTTAACACATGTAGTGTGTGTGCTCAGGGACAACACAAGTTGTGTAGATTTTAACACATGTAGTGTGTGTGCTCAGGGACAGCACAAGTTGTGTAGATGTTGAAACATGTTGTGTAGATTTGAACACATGTAGTGTGTGTGCTCAGGGACAACACAAGTTGTGTAGATTTTGATGCATGTTGTGTAGATTTTAACACATGTGTGTGTGCTTAGAGACAGCACAAGTTGTGTAGATTTTAACACATGTAGTGTGTGTGTTCAGGGACAGCACAAGTTGTGTAGATGTTAACACATGTTGTGTATAGATTTGAACACATGTAGTGTGTGTGTGCTCAGGGACAGCACAAGTTGTGTAGATGTTAACACATGTTGTGTAGATTTGAACACATGTAGTGTGTGTGTGCTCAGGGACAACACATGTTGTGTAGATGTTAACACATGTTGTGTAGATTTGAACACATGTAGTGTGTGTGTGCTCAGGGACAGCACAAGTTGTGTAGATGTTAACACATGTTGTGTAGATTTGAACACATGTAGTGTGTGTGTGCTCAGGGACAGCACAAGTTGTGTAGATGTTAACACATGTTGTGTAGATTTGAACACATGTAGTGTGTGTGTGCTCAGGGACAACACATGTTGTGTAGATTTTAATACATGTAGTGTGTGAGTGTGTGTGTGTGTGCTCAGGGACAGCACAAGTTGTGTAGATGTTAACACATGTAGTGTGTGTGTGTGTGCTCAGGGACAGCACAAGTTGTGTAGATTTGAACACATGTAGTGTGTGTGTGCTCAGGGACAGCACAAGTTGTGTAGATGTTAACACATGTTGTGTAGATTTTAATACATGTAGTGTGTGTGTGTGTGTGCTCAGGGACAACACATGTTGTATAGATTTTAATACATGTAGTGTGTGTGTGTGTGTGTGTGTGTGTGCTCAGGGACAGCACAAGTTGTGTAGATGTTAACACATGTTGTGTAGATTTGAACACATGTAGTGTGTGTGTGCTCAGGGACAGCACAAGTTGTGTAGATGTTGACACATGTTGTGTAGATTTTAATACATGTAGTGTGTGTGTGTGTGTGTGTGTGTGTGTGTGCTCAGGGACAGCACAAGTTGTGTAGATTTTAACACAAGTTGTGTAGATTGTAATACATGTAGTGTGTGTGTGTGTGTTCAGGGACAGCACAAGTTGTGTAGATGTTAACACATGTTGTGTAGATTTTAATACATGTAGTGTGTGTGTGTGCTCAGGGACAGCACAAGTTGTGTAGATGTTAACACATGTTGTGTAGATTTTAATACATGTAGTGTGTGTGTGTGTGTGTGTGTGTGTGTGTGTGTGTGTGTGTGTGTGTGTGCTCAGGGACAGCACAAGTTGTGTAGATTTTAACACATGTGTGTGTGTGCTTAGAGACAGCACAAGTTGTGTAGATGTTAACACATGTTGTGTAGATTTGAACACATGTAGTGTGTGTGTGTGTGTGCTCAGGGACAGCACAAGTTGTGTAAATAATCACGTTTAATAATGAGTTATAATAGATGTTAATACATGTAGTGTGTGTGTGTGTGTGTGTGTGTGTGTGTGTGTGTGTGTGTGTGTGCGCGCTCAAGGACAACACATGTTGTGTAGATTTTAATACATGTAGTGTGTGTGTGTGTGTGTGTGTGTGTGTGTGTGTGTGTGTGTGTGTGTGTGTGTGTGTGTGTGTGTGTGTGTGTGCTCAGGGACAGCACAAGTTGTGTAGATGTTAAAACATGTAGTGTGTGTGTGTGTGTGTGTGTGTGTGTGTGTGTGTGTGTGTGTGTGTGTGTGCTCAGGGACAACACATGTTGTGTAGATTTTAATACATGTAGTGTGTGTGTGTGTGTGTGTGTGTGTGTGTGCTCAGGGACAGCACAAGTTGTGTAAATAATAAGTTTAATGAGTTTGCTTGAACTTTCATTTTCTTGATGATGTCATAATCAGCAAGTATCTGATGAAGTTTTTGAGTATATGGATGATGTGTCTTTATCATATTTATCATATACTTTATCATATTTATCATATACTTTATCATATTTATGTGCTGTTATTATAACGGTGGAACTACATCATATCCAGCAAAAGCTTTTAAACTTCAGACTTTCTGTTCAGCTTTTCTCGAGCCAACCTCAACGTTTGCTTACAAACTTTCTAATCTTACAATTAATGCAAAAAATTTTTCTTTTTGTTTATCTTGTTCTAAAGTTATCGTGATTCCTAATTATTAAATATATTTGTCTTTATTTTATTATACACTCATCTGTAAATCACTTTTCAATATTTTCTGCAGTGAAAGTGACTCTGGATGCGGATTCGGCTCATCGATATCTCATCGTGTCTCGTGACGGGAAACAAGTGAGAGAAGGAAACAGAAACACAGTGAATGAGGGAAATAACAGGTTTGATGAATATCTTGGTGTTCTCGGGAAGGACGGATTCTCCTCAGGGAGTTTTTACTTTGAGGTGCAGGTGAAGGATCAAACTGAGTGGGATTTAGGAGTGGCCAGAGAATCTGTTGACAGGGAGAGCGATCTGAGTCCTGCTGTTGGATACTGGACTGTGAGTCGGAATGATGAGAGGTATTCGGCTCGTGATTCTTCATATGTCTCTCTTTCTCTGAGAGAGGATCTTCAGAGGGTCGGTGTGTTTGTGGATTATGAGAAGGGTCTCGTCTCCTTTTATGATGTGGAGTCCATGTCTCATATCTACTCTTACACCGGTCAGTCTTTTAATGAGAAACTCTGTCCATTTGTTTGTTTGGGGTTTCTGTATAATTATAACCCCACACCACTGATTATCTGTGATTAATAATGAGATCAGTGAATTCATTTACATGATCAAGTGAAATAAAAGGAAATACAACACAATAAGTGTAACAGCCACAAATATGAACTATTATTCACACATGTGGACAGAAGTGTGTGTGTGTGTGTGTGTGTGTGTGTGTGTGTGTGTGTGTGGTGTGTGTGTGTGTGTGTGGTGTGTGTGTGTGTGTGAGGAGTTCATCTGATCATGAAGTGCAGATCACAGTTTCTCCCTCAATAGTGTTTGATGATGAATGTCCAGATCGAGTATCAAAGAACGAGATCAAATATGAGACATTTTCATTTGTGTAACACGTTTTACTCACTACATCATTCCCACAATGCATTGTGTTATTCAGTGTTCATGACTTATATGTGGACAGCGTAAAGAATTAGTGTCCAAACTTCTGTTTCTAACTCATTTTGGACACAGATGAATAGATGAGTTTAAGTTTATTCATCTTCTAGTCATATATATTCATAAGTACTCATTCATATTTTTCTTTTTTTAATTATTTTATTATTCTTTATTAATAAAATATTTATTATTTCATTTTATTTTGTCATGGAAATGTCAACACCCAAAAATTAATATTTTCATGTCTTTCCAGCCCTGTTTTTATTGTGCTATTAAACTGAATATTGAGATGGATATGTTAGATGAATATATTATTGAGATGTTATTATCAGTGAGTTTGTGTTTCATACACAGTTGATTTTTACTGTAAACATAATTATAAGTTCTGTTGCTTTTATATGAAAATAAATATAATGAACAAGACACCCAAAGTATTTATTTCCCTTCGAAAGACGTGTTTATAAATCCTTTTTACTTTAACTAGACATATATATTGTATTAATATGACAATCAAATAACCCATATGGAGAATATGTGGGAATATTCACACATAAAAAAAACACATCACGGCTGTTTAAACCAATGCTTGTCCCTGTTATAATGTTTCTCCCCATAGATATTTCATTTGGAACAATTGCAATATATATATATTAAAATGCTTATTTTCTGAAAGCTGGTCTTCAGCCGGTATAACACGAGTAGATCAATTACTAAATCAAGAAGGAATGTTTTATTCTGAGTTTCTAGATTTCCATAATTCCAGTGACACCGAGGGAGTTTCTATTGCCGGATGTGATTCCCACAGGAGTCTCTGCGTTATCCAGAACAAACCAGTATTGCTCTTCTTTCTTCCTCTGATTTATTAGATACTGCAATTGGGAAACTTTGTTTTGAGTCTTCAATGTTAATAAAACTATGTGTTCATTATTTCAAAAAGACATTGTGACCTGGACAAACTGTTGTTTACTGGAATAGACTGGTTAAAGGTTTATGGAAAACCATCTGGACTTTACCAAACAAATATTTTTTGGTAAATAAAATTAAGGAAATAACATAAAAATCTTACACAGGAACTACCCAGTAAATCATTTTTTTTTTTTTTGTTAAGTTTAAAAAGGACATTGATCTGAACTTGATCTTTTGTCTGAAACCTGGTTTAGTTTATTTTGGCATTGCGCTCATGTAAGAACATTTTGAAAAGATTTGTCTAGATTTATAATTGACAACATTGACCCAACTTTACTAGTATCCCCTCAAATAAAAGGAAAGAATACTATACTATAAATTTCATTTTTGCTAAATTCCATATACATAAATCTACAGTAAAACCCAACCTTTGTTTTTAAAACTTGAAACTAATTTAAACTTGAAACTAATTTAAACTAACTAACCCATAACACCCTAGCAACCACCCAAAATACATTAGAACACCCTAGCAACCGCCTAGCAACCACACAAAATACATTAGAACACCCTATTAACACCCTAGCAACCGCCCAAAATACATTAGAACACCCTAGTAACACCCTAGCATCCACCCAAAATACCTTAGCAACCACCCAGAATACCCTAGAAACTGCCTAGCAACACCATAGCAACCACCCATAACACCCTAGCAACTGCCTAGCAACCACCCAGAACACCCTAGCAACCGCCTAGCAACCACCTAGAACACCCAGGCAACTGCCTAACAACCACCCAGAACACCCTAGCAACCACCCAAAATACCTTAGAACACCATAGCAACCACCCATAACACCCTAGCAACCAACCAAAATACATTAGAACACCCTAGCAACCACTTAGCAACCATCCAAAATACCTTAGCAACCACCTAGCAACCACCCAAAACACCATAGCAACCTACTAGAAACACCCTAGCAACCGAGGTTTCTCAATATATCTATCTAACTTTAAACTTCTAACTACTTTAAACTTCAAACCACTTTAAACTTCAAACTTCTTCAAACTGTATGGTCCGGCTTTCTCAAGCCAACTTAAAGTTTAAGTTGACAACTTTGTCTTTACAAACTTTTTAATCTTTATTATCATTAAAAGACTATTTATCATTCACACAATAAGAAAGCACTTAAAACTGTTTCTGTTTGTGAATCCTTTGATATATTTATATGTTCAGCCTCCCCCTGGCTGGCTGTTTTTCTGTGTATATATGTGTATTATTGTAGTTCTGACTGCACATTGACTTTGAAGTTTTTTTAAATTTGGACTCACACAGACATCAATAATATGGATATAAATCTCAACAATGGTGACATGCTTCATGCCACAATGCATGCTGGGAGCCAGCATAGTTTAAAACCCATTGCTCCCAGCATGCATTGCTGCTGTGTGTGAAAACAAGATAACACATACAGTAAACAGAATGAGAAAGACAAAGAATGTATTTCATTATAAAACTTTATTGAAGGTTTGTTTCTCCTGGATCAGGATGGAATGATATGAAAAAGATGCGAGTCAGAGGCCGATAAAACCAGACATTTAAGAGAAAGAAAAGTTCAGTGCTCTGCGTTGCACCCGTTCACTTTAAAACCATCAGAACTCAACAACAGCCGTATGAACATCACATGAAGCGTCTGGAGACGTGTTCGTTTAACTCTACACTGCATTTCAAACGCTCTGTTCATTTCAACACAATAAGTGTGCTTTCAGTTCCACCAGTCCTTTTAAAACAACAGGTCATTGGGAAAGCACTGCTCGTATTTAAATAACGCAACAGTGAAGCCCGAACCGCATCGGCTGATGTTGGACGAGTTTCTCGACAGCTTCTGTTGAACATCCACTTTGGCCTCTTGATCATTGGCAACGTGTAAAATCTCTGAAATAAACATAAAACAAGCGGACGCTAGAAGCCGCTCTCCGCACACGCCGGCACTGAGAGCACAGCTGGCCCGTGTGAAAGGCATCACATGACCACTGAAGCAGTGATGCGCGTCCTCAAGAAGAAGCCGGCCGTGGATTGGCTGTGAGGCGCTGCTATAGTTTCAATGTTCCCGCTGGAAGACTTCCATTGCACAGTCTGTAGAAGCGCAGATCGTTCACGATACGATACACTCCCTGAGAAAACGACGGCAGGTCCTGTGAGGAGCGGGAAACACAGGAGAAGAGACGTGAGTGACTAACATGTTAAAACATGAAGACGGTTCACACCTATGACATCATCCAAATCAGGGTTTATTAATCTGACAGAACCGGTCTTAATGTCCTGGTCTTATTGCTCTCTAAATACCAAAGAGAGAGAGGAAGAGAAAATACATAATTAATTTATATAAAAAATGTAAAGTTTGGACTATTTAAATAACTATTTTTAATGTTTTTTTAAATAAGTTTGTTCACCAAGGCTGCATTTATTTGATCAAAAATACAGAAAAAAACAACAGAAATATTGCAAAATATTATTACAATTCAAAATAATGGTTTTCTATTTTACTATACTTTAAATGTAACTTATGTCTGTGACGGTAAAGCTGAATATCATCATTACTCCAGTCTTGATCCTTCAGAAATCATTCTAATATTCGGATTTAATGATCAAGAAGCATTTATGATTATTATCAATGTTGAAAACAGTTGTGCTGCTTAATATTGTTTTTTTAACCTGTGATACTTTTTCCAGGATTAATTTCCGATTAATAAGTTAAAAAAACAACAGCATTTATTCAAAATATTAATGATTTATATTATTAAAAAAGATTTAAATAACTTTATCAAGTTAACAGTATTAAAAGAAAGTATTAATTTCTTTCAAAACAAAAATAAAAAGAAAGAAAAAATGACTGACCCAAATACTTTTGAACAGTATTTTATATTGTTACAAAAGATTTCTAATTTTAAAAGAAGCTGTTCTTTTTTAAACTTTTTATTAATCAAAGAATCCTAAAATCACAGGTTATAATAAAAAAGATTAAGCAGCACAACTTTAAGCATTGTTAATAATCAGAATTATTTCTTGAGCATCAAATCATCATATCAGAATGATTTCTGAAGGATCATGTGACACTGAAGACTGGAGTAATGATGTTGAAAATTAAGCTTTAATCACAGAAATATAAATTACATTTTATAATATATATTTACACAGAAAACAGTTATTTGAATTGTTTGAATATCATTATAAAATGGTTAGTTCCAGTCCTTGATTCTGATTGGTCAATAGCTGTGTTTTATTCACGATAAAACATGACTATGACCGCTTCACCCATCAGTTATATGTATCACTACACAACCCCCCTAGCAACCACTCTTAGCAACGTAAACATATGTTTGTTCTCATTGTAGAGTATTGTGAGAGATCGAGTAAGTGAGATTAGACCTAAATGCATTTTACCACTGTAAAAAATTATCGGGATTTTAACGGAAAAACTGTTAGTTGGTTAACAGAAAGTTTCCTTACTATATACGGTAAATAACTGTGATCAATCTAATGGTACATTTCATGTAATTTTACTGTAAAATACCGTTAAATTTACAGTTTTTGAAAGTGAAAAGAACAACTCATTGTATAATTTACGGTGAAAAAAACGTAAATTGACATTCCCACAATTCCCTGCGTGACACTTCACATTTGAAGTATTTTTGTTGAAATAACTGTTTCTTCATAGTTTTTTCTAATCAGTTATGTACATTAGGGTTTTATGTTACATTAAATGTTGTTGAATTAATGTTTATTGCATTTTTTAAATTGCCAAACTAGTTACCATGATGGTGTTTAATATTTGTGTGACACTGTGCAGCTTCTATATATTACTATTAACTTTATTGTGGAAGAACTGCTTGTGATGAGCTTTGATTGATCATGTGACTCTCATCACTGCTATGATTGGTGGTTGTCAGTGAATTACAAAACAGATATTGATACTTCAATAGGACGGTAAATTCACATTCACAGCATCATCCTTCTGGTCAGTCCTATATTCATAATAAAAAAATCCGTTTGAATGTCCTCTGCAATATATTGTCCTTTCAACAGTTAAGGGGTTTTCTGTGCCCTGAGTCTCGCTTCTCAGTGTTCACAACAAGTTCTTCCTTTCAATTTAAAAGTCTCTCTACTGACTGACTCACAGTGTTTGCTGCCATCTAGTGGCGAAATAATGTATGTAACTTCTGCTGCGGTTTACGGTCAGGGACTATTTTATCCAGCGGAAGGAAGGCTTTTAGTGATTTTACTTCATGAAAGTTGCACTAAAACATATTTTTGGCGTTAATATTTGTATTGTGTGGCAACCGTTTTATAAAGCAATAAGGTACTCTAGGCTAGTGTTGTATCGTGAATAAGTCACGACTGAACGGAGGTTCTCCGCCTAGCGTCATGCCTAACAACAACAACGCCTTTCAGCCGTGACTTATTCACAATATACAGCACAGCCTCTTGTACCGTATTGTTTAAATATTACTACTTTAATATTTAGAGCAAGAGAACTCTTCTTTTTTATATAATTATGGTCATGTGAACAATTACATTATTTTGTTTGCCAGTCAAAGCTTGGCTGACAGAAAATGTTCCCGCTCTTCACAGTAAAACACACTCCAGTAATTCGAGCTTCAGGAATGAATCGCATCAGTCACGTTCACTCACTCTCTCTGGCGTGAAGTTTCGGGCGAGCGTTGTGCGCTGGTGAGGGTCGAGGCCTTGGCAGCCGTTGAGAAACTCTGGCAAGAAGGACGAGTAAAACGCTTGGAAATCCACAGCCGCCATGTTGTAGAGCGCCAGCGTGATGTCGTCCTGGAGGAGGTCGTGACTCTTGTGCAGCAGGACTTGCAGAAGAACATTTATGAAGTGGAACAGCATTGAGTTCCTGAACAGCTTCTGAAATACACACACACACCACACATCACTGACCAATCCACACACACCACACGTCACTGACCAATCCACACACACACCACACATCACTGACCAATCCACACACACACCACACATCACTGACCAATCCACACACACACGACACATCACTGACCAATCCACACACACACCACACGTCACTGACCAATCCACACACACCACACATCACTGACCAATCCACACACACCACACATCACTGACCAATCCACACACACACCACATCACTGACCAATCCACACACACAGCACATCACTGACCAATCCACACACACAGCACATCACTGACCAATCCACACACACACCACATCACTGACCAATCCACACACACACCACATCACTGACCAATCCACACACACACCACACGTCACTGACCAATCCACACACACCACACATCACTGACCAATCCACACACACCACACATCACTGACCAATCCACACACACACCACATCACTGACCAATCCACACACACACCACATCACTGACCAATCCACACACACACCACACGTCACTGACCAATCCACACACACCACACATCACTGACCAATCCACACACACCACACATCACTGACCAATCCACACACACACCACACGTCACTGACCAATCCACACACACCACACATCACTGACCAATCCACACACACACCACACGTCACTGACCAATCCACACACACCACACATCACTGACCAATCCACACACACACCACATCACTGACCAATCCACACACACAGCACATCACTGACCAATCCACACACACACCACATCACTGACCAATCCACACACACACCACATCACTGACCAATCCACACACACACCACACGTCACTGACCAATCCACACACACCACACATCACTGACCAATCCACACACACCACACATCACTGACCAATCCACACACACACCACATCACTGACCAATCCACACACACACCACATCACTGACCAATCCACACACACACCACATCACTGACCAATCCACACACACCACATCACTGGCCAATCCACACACCACATCACTGACCAATCCACACACACACACACACACACACACATCACATCACTGACCAATCCACACACACACCACATCACTGACCAATCCACACACACACCACATCACTGACCAATCCACACACACACACACACCACACATCACTGACCAATCCACACACACACCACATCACTGACCAATCCACACACACACACCACACATCACTGACCAATCCACACACACACCACATCACTGACCAATCCACACACACACCACATCACTGACCAATCCACACACACACCACATCACTGACCAATCCACACACACCACATCACTGACCAATCCACACACACACACATCACTGACCAATCCACACACACACCACATCACTGACCAATCCACACACACCACATCACTGACCAATCCACACACACCACACATCACTGACCAATCCACACACACACCACATCACTGACCAATCCACACACACACACCACATCACTGACCAATCCACACACACAGCACATCACTGACCAATCCACACACACACCACATCACTGACCAATCCACACACACACCACATCAATGACCAATCCACACACACACCACATCACTGACCAATCCACACACACACACACCACATCACTGACCAATCCACACACACACACCACATCACTGACCAATCCACACACACACCACATCACTGACCAATCCACACACACACCACATCACTGACCAATCCACACACACACCACATCACTGACCAATCCACACACACACACCACATCACTGACCAATCCACACACACACACCACATCACTGACCAATCCACACACACACCACATCACTGACTAATCCACACACACACCACATCACTGACCAATCCACACACACCACATCACTGGCCAATCCACACACACCACATCACTGGCCAATCCACACACACCACATCACTGGCCAATCCACACACACACCACATCACTGACCAATCCACACACACCACTGACCAATCCACACACACACCACATCACTGGCCAATCCACACACACACACACACCACATCACTGACCAATCCACACACACCACATCACTGACCAATCCACACACACCACATCACTGACCAATCCACACACACCACACATTACTGAGTAATCCACACACACACCACATAACTGACCAATCCACACACCACTGACCAATCCACACACACACCACATCACTGACCAATCCACACACACACACACATCACTGACCAATCCACACACACACCACATCACTGACCAATCCACACACACATCACTGACCAATCCACACACACACACACACACACACACACCACATCACTGACCAATCCACACACACACAACATCACTGACCAATCCACACACACACACCACTGACCAATCCACACACACACATCACTGACTAATCCACACACACACACCACATCACTGACCAATCCACACACACACACACACACCACTGACCAAACCACACACACATCACTGACTAATCCACACACACACACCACATCACTGACCAATCCACACACGATTTACCCTTTGATCACACTGAAGGAAATATAATTTCTTTCTAATTTTGGGCTGATTCCAAAAAATTGTTCTAGTGCACAAAATATGATGCATTTCGTAGCATTTTTGCTTTCGACAATTATTTGTTAAACTACATCCAACCGGCAATGGATAATTAAATGTTTAGTAAAAAAATAATAAAATTAATAAAATTATATAAAGTTGTTTATGTAGTTCTGTGACATTAAATGTATTTAGCCGTGTTTTTACACTCCTTTGAAGAGACGTTTTAAAGGGATAGTTCACTTTGAAATTAAATGTTGGTATGTTTTAGCTTACCTGAAGTGCATCCAAGATGTAGGTGTCTTTGTCTCCGCAGTAGTTTCAATTTTGATATTTTTAGGTCAAACCGTTCTTGTCTGTCAGTCATATAATGCAGGTATATAGGCACTGTCTCCAAAAGCATGCAGAGAAAAGTCCAAATTAAACAATTCCCCATCGTAAGTGCACATTGATGGCCTAAGACACGAAACAAGCGGTTTGTGTGATAAAACTAACAGTATTTATCGTTATCTCTTTTACACAACCACGTCCAAGTGATCTGTTTACACCGGATTTCTTCCCCGGAAACTAATCTAACCGCCTTCGATTGGACGTTGTATTTTTAAACTCAGCAGAAACGCGTGTGATTGGCTGTACGGCTCAACGTATGCCTTTGATTGACCTGAACAATAAAGCGAGTAGTGTGTCAAGATAGAAGGCTTACACATTGGGAATAAGTGAAAACTCAACACTCCCAGATGAGTTCGCGCGAGCTTAGGCCATCAATGTGCACTTACGATGGGGAATTTTTTTATTTGGACTTTTCTCTGCATGCTTTTGGAGACAGTACCTATATACCTGCATTATATGACTGACAGACAAGAACGGTTTGACCTAAAAATATCAAAATTGAAACTACTGCGAAGACAAAGACACCTACATCTTGGATGCACTTCAGGTAAGCTAAAACATACCAACATTTAATTTCAAAGTGAACTATCCCTTTAAGTCCTATACATATATAAAAAAAATTTTTTTTATATATACGTGTATTTCCACACAATCTGATTTGAGCAAATGTAAGCATATGTCAGCGTGTCTTACCCTGTGGTACAACTTGTGTTTGGTGTTCAGGACCTCCAGGTAACTCAAGTTTTGTTTGAAGATGTGAATATCCGGCTGTAGGAAAGACTGACCAAACGCCTGCAAATCAAAGACACGACGCTCAGACACAAGAATCACGATTATCAGCGTTTCCAGCTCCGCTATTTAATCTGCAACTTGTGAATCTTATTGTAAGAGAAGAGTAACAGTCTGGGAACTGCAAAATAATTTATAGACAATAAAAAGTCAGAATAATTATTATACAGCTATGATTTCAGTACCAAACAGCAGGTTATAGTGAAAGATTTGAGAGCATTTGAGCGCAGTAGCACCGGTGCCACTAAGTTCTGCAGATGGTTGAGTGTGATGAAAGTTGTTATAATACTCTGTGCGTTCACTCGGCGGCTACTACATGACACTTGTTGAACACTGCAGTGAGCTAGACCGATATTAGGCATGGTCAACATGGTACTCACGGTAAATCAAGAAAACAAGATTTAAACAAAAAGACCAACTGTGTTGAGCTGTATAACAATGATCCGTTTATGCCGATGAATATATCCAAACAGTTGCTCAAAGGGCTGGGCGATATGACCAAAATCTCATATGATACAAATCTCAAATTGAATCGTTCTGAACAGAAACGCTTATTAGAAATGGCCATTAACCGGTTAATAAAGTTATTTTATCGTTCTGTTAAATATTTTAATTTGCCAGTCAATCAATCACGAATTCATATACGGTAGTACAGACTGTGCAAATGTGATAGAGCCAAAGCCTATAATCCAACGTGAGTGAAATGCCGCGCTCAGCTGTCAAGTATGTAAGTCGCAATGCACTGGCGTTAGTTTTTCCGAGGATATACTATATATGTCACCAACAGTCAAACAGTTAGGCCTATATTTCAGTGAAAATAAATAGCGGGTAAAATGCAGCTTGTTGTGTTTCGACCAGCAAACATTGTAGTCATAGCAAACAGTGTAGATCATGAATTCAAACAACGTCACATCACGCACTTAAAACTAAATATATAAAACTAATGAGCATATATGCGAAATATAGACTATTTCACTTAAATAAATACAGATTAACAAAACGAAAGGAAAACATTTGCTGAGCTTCGGTTCATTGTGACGGGGTCCAAAGTTCACGGAAAGGAAACAGAGACGGCAGAAAACGGCATCCTGCTTATTTCCTGTATTTTACAAAAGCTTTACAGTTTTGAATCATGTCTTGCTTCTATCCGTATGACTGTAACTCAGGCTCTGAGGTCAGGTATATGTGTATGTGTGTGTGTGTGTGTGTGTGTGTGTGTGTGTGTGTGTGTGTGTGTGTGTGTGTGTGATACACGTGCGGTCGATACCTGCATGGCGGCCGTGAACTGCGCTTGGTTCTCCATGAGTTCTTCCGCTCCGGTTCTCTGGACGCTGCTCAACACTGAGCTCTTGAAGAAGAACCTCCAGTTCTGATGAAGAATCTGGAAAAGCAGCTCGAACATCTCAGCTTTCACATCTGGACAGGAGCGCTGCAGAACACAGAGGTGAAGATGAGCCAATTACAAGAGCGTACAGAAAGAAGAACGTTAGAGGAAGTTGCAATAATCTTTTACACTATACATTTTTTTGTCATTTTTACAGAAAAAGAATGATACTGCAACTAATTGGTTTACTGGTTAAGTTATTGAAATCTTACAATATATGGTGGAAATCTACATAGTTCAACATCACACATGTAATTGTAATGTAAATGTTTTTGCAAATAAAAAAATAAAATATGAATTACTGTATAATATACAAGGAAAAACAGTAAACGTTCATTCCCAGAAGTCCCAGCGAGGCACAACATATATGATGATTATATTGTGTAAATTTTGTTTCTTCGTATCGTTTCTGTTATGAGTGTGTTACAGTTTCTGTTATGAGTGTGTTGTGTTACAGTTTCTGTTATGAGTGTGTTGTGTTACAGTTTCTGTTATGAGTGTGTTGTGTTACAGTTTCTGTTATGAGTGTGTTGTGTTACAGTTTCTGTTATGAGTGTGTTGTGTTACAGTTTCTGTTATGAGTGTGTTGTGTTACAGTTTCTGTTATTTTTGTTTATTGCATCATTTTAGTGTCATGTCATTTACAATAAAGTCTGATTTATCATGTGACTTTCTATTGTGCTAACTGTGTTATTATGGTGATTATCAGTACATTGTAAAAATGTGATCAAATATACGGTAACGAGTAGTAAAATGTATGTATCTTCCGTACAGTAAATTTATGGCAACCACAGTTGCAGTTTTTTTTTTTTGTTTGTACGTAAATCAAATGATGCTGGGAAAGATTTTAACCGTAAGCACTCTGAGGTGCGGTGTCTTTACTTCATGTCTCTTACCTCTGCCACTATTGGGTAAACCTGGTCCAAACAAAGGCTGAGGATGCTGGGTAACAGAGGTTTGAAGGTCTGGCCAGGCTCTTGAACCACAACCTGAGACAATAAAGCAAAGAGGAATAGAAACCTTTAATGCTTGACACATCAAACAAGTCAGAAAGGAAAAAACTATTTTGAATGGAAGAGTTAATTGAACCTTTAGAGAGAGAATAAAAGTTTGTACGTGTGCTTTGTGAGTATCATATATGATCCATCAGGCTTTTATGGCTCATATCGCCTGATAATATAGTGAGAATACCCAAGGAGGAAAAACACTTTAATTTTACTCAGAGGCCCAAACGGAGCAGAAATATGATATTTAATGCAGATGTTACTTATATGGTCAAAAAGTAGGATGAAATTATAATAGCTTTTAATGTAAATCTTTATAACAGTAAAACAGACTTACATAAAATGCATACAAATATCAGTTGTCACTTTATATCTCTATTAATGTCTTAGTAAAATTATATTTAAATGATGTTTTATGATGCAAAACAATGATGACAGAGATGAGAAAATTAGTGTTCCTCAAAAGCCTGATGTATCATATTTGATACTTACATTTTAACATTTTGGGAAACACTTTAGTTTAGGGTCCAATTCTCACTTTGAACTATCTATTAACTATGATCCACAAACTCCTAATCACTGCTTATTAATAGTTCGTAAGGTAGTTGTTAGTTTAGGGATTGGGTGGATAAAGGGATGTAGAATATAATATTCGAAAAATATTTATGAATAATCAAGTAAACCCAAGTTGCTTCAGTCCAGTAAAAGTTAATCTTAAAATATTACTAACAACAATAGAAGAAGTTATTTTTACTTTTACTTCAGTAAATATTTCACAGCAAAAAGACCTGAAGGTGGACATTTTTAGATATATACTGAAAGGCATTTTACTTACTAGAAAACTATAAACTATCGATCAAACAGAAGACATGTACTAGACTGTGTACAACCGTTTTATCTTGTTGATAATTTAGACCTTAGACATACATGTATCAAATGAGACACCGTAGGCTTTATAGGGTTAATAACCACTTAAGCTCAAACACAAAGTGGTTTTACCTGCAGAATCTTGAGAAACTTCTGAACCACTCTGGACCCCGAGCTGCCCTCCTGTAATATGCTGACGGCCAGCTGATCCCTGAGGAACATGAAGATCAGTGAGCATCAGTAAACGCAGTGACACGTGATGACGAGTGAGCGTGAGGAAGACAAGGTCACCTGGTGAACATGCTGAGGAACGTCTGGATGATCTGCTCTGTGAAAGCTACACCCATCTGAACACGCAGCGCTTGAAACAGCGTGAGGAAGAAACTCAGCATCTCGTCCGTCACATCTGAGAGAGAGAGAGAGAGAGAGAGAGAGAGAGAGAGAGAGAGAGAGAGAGAGAGAGAGAGAGAGAGAGAGAGAGAGAGAGAGAGAGAGAGAGAGAGAGAGAGAGAGAGAGAGAGAGAGAGAGAGAGAGAGAGAGAGAGAGAGAGAGAGAGAGAGAGAGAGAGAGAGAGAGAGAGAGAGAGATCATTACAGCAACAGAAGGCAGAAGTGGTGGTCATAAACGCTGATGCTGAGATGATTTGTTCACCTGGCTGCTGGATGAAGTGAGGGAACAGTGCGAGCGTGACCTGGACTGACTCCTGCAGGCTGTGGTAACAGATCTGACGTGATTTAGTGGCTTCTCCTGATATACTGTCCACCAGATCCTTCAACACACACAGAGTCTGCTGGATCACCGCTTTACCTGAGGGACACATCATTACATTACTGTCAATGCTGAAAATACTCTTAAGAAGAACAACTGGTTCAAAAAGTTTGGGATCGGAAATATCGTTTAGGCCTGGTTTCACAGACAAGGCTTAGATTAAGCCAGGATTACGCCTTAGTTCAGTTAGGGCATTTAAGTAGATTTTATAAATGTGCCTTAGAAAAAAACATTACTAGGGTGAATATTCAGACAAAACAATGACACTGACATATTTGAAGATACTTTCAGTTAAAACAGCTCAAACATGCTTTTTAGGGACTAGCTTAAAGGTATTCTGTAAGAATGACAGCTAGTGGTTGAAATATTGCAGACCAAATTACAAATATAGGAGATCGTTGTTTCTCCCGACTCCTGCTCCTCAGACTGGACGGCAAACTAACCCGGGTTGCCAGTTTGAGGACACGCAACAGGAACGAGCGCAATGGACAATGAACATGGGCAAATTGGCAACATGCAGTATCATACCGACCAAAACAATAACAGACATTACAGCAACATGACATTACAGCAACATGACATTACAGCAACATGACATTACAGCAACATGACATTACAGCAACATGACATTACAGCAACATTACATTACAGCAACATTACATTACAGCAACATTACATTACAGCAACATGACATTACAGCAACATTACATTACAGCAACAGAAACGCACATATCAAAGTAAAATAACTTTGAGCAAGGGCTCTTTTTCCTCCACTTTAAGAGGCCAATGTTTTGCTGACTTCTAAAGATGGTGCAGAAAGCGAACGCTTGTATAATCATTGAATCTGCATCCACTGCAAATTGTGCTATTTTTTTTACTTCCTTTTCGGCCTAAGCTTTTCCGGGTCAGTACGTCTACCTTGGGTTGTTTCACCAAGTGTGTAATGTAAATGCAGATATCGAATATGGGACAAAGAAGAAAACAAAAAAAGATGTAAGCTGGTCGTCAAAAAAAAAGAAAGAAGCATGTAGTCAACAAATCAGAATTGGGCATCAAGACCTGCAGTGTAAATGCTCACCAAAGCCGCATTTATTATCAATGATACCGTAAATACAGTAATATTGTGAAATATTTTGTCTGTATTGTGTATAAACTGTATTGTCATAAATTTGTTCTGTATTTTCAGCATCATTACTCCAGTCTTCAGTGTCACATGATCCTTCAGAAATCATTCTGATATGATGATTTGATGCTCAAGAAACATTTCTTATTATCATCAATGTTGAAAACCGCATTGATATGAAATAGAAATCTTTTTAAATCTATTTAGAAACTGTAACATTATAAATGTCTTTACAGTCACTTTTAATCAATTTAATGCACCACTGCTATATATGTATATATATAAATAAATAAATGGTACATATATTATAGTATTTGACATTTCTATCAATCTGTTACTCACTGTTGGGGTGATGGTTGGGTGGGCGGGGCAGGAGGCGGTACTGCTGCGTCAGACTGCTGAGAAGCCGCTCGTGATTGGACGAACGGCTCGGCCACTGCTGCTCTGCTTCTGGTAGACTGGGCCACGGCAACAGCAACATGTTGGACAGAGCTCGACACACCAGGACGTGAGCCTTGAGGAAAGGAAACAACAACATTACATCACAACAGAGGGAGCCAAGTACAAACTGTGCCACACTGTCGGACCAATATAACCCCCCCCCACACACACACACACACACACACACACCTCCTGAGGTAATCTGTGGTTATGATTCTCTGTGATCAGGTTGAAGATATTCTGCACCGCCGGCAGCGACACCAGGAACACCGGTCGCACGGTGGTGGACATGGAGACCAGGAGATGGCACGCAGATAACAGCAACTTCTCTGGAACCTGTGACACACGGAGATCGGGCGGGTTACAGTTTATCAAAGAGAAAGAATGAAGAAGAACTGGTTAAACAGAAGACGGTCTAATCTGAAAATCTACTGTAGACCTCACAGCCGAGAGAAGTTTCTTCAGTTTCAAGACAACCCCACAAATAAATATATAGCATTGTACATTGCTTCTAAAAATCTTATTATGAAGACATGGCTGAATAAATTAAGAAAATGTTTACTTTATGGTGTTTATGTTGTAGATGGTTGTAAGAATGATTATTTAATCTCCCTCAACCGTTTGAATGAACAGCTGGAACGAGTAAAGCATATACATTTCAAAATAAGAGTCCCTGTGTATTTCAGGCATGTTTATAATTAACTCTTTCCCCGCCATTGGTGGAATAATCCAGATTTCTGTGTTTTCACTGTTATACGGTAGGGGGCGCTATTATAAAAATCTTCTGATTGAGTACTGAACCTCCAGATAAAAATAGGCAAAAAATGAGCAGAAAAAAAGCAATAAAAGGATTGCTTATGCCCTTTTTAGTCTGTTGTCTGCTTTTTGTTAAAATATTTTTTTTAAGACACGAACACACATTCAAATGTTGATAAAAAAAAAAAGAATGCATGAAGCTAGAATAAAGCGGTATATTCACTCAACTAAATATTCTGGGGGCCATGAAACTTTTGTGAAAATCATCAAAAAAGCGGACAACTAAAAAAATAAAACACTAATGAGGAAAGAGTTAGAAGTCCAGCATTTTGCATAAAATCTTTTTTTATGGATATTGTTATGTTGGTTACACAATAAACAGAATCTGCCATTTAATTAAACAAACTATTGTAACTTGTCTCGTAAGCTAGTTTCTGACACGGAATAATAATTTAAAAAAGATAATTGTAACTTTTTATCTCAAAATTCTTACTTTTTTCCTCAAATTTACAAGTTTATATCTCACAACTCTGAGAGAGACGACTTCTTAATTGTATGAAATTATACATAGTATAATATCAGTAGTAACCATATATATATTTAATAAAACATGTCTTCAACTCTTTAAACTTGAAATGACTGTGTTCTGCTTTAAATGAGCATTAAAGTATTATCATTTATAAAAATCAAGTGACCTTGGAATTGATGAGAGGGGTCGTGGCGTCCATGCTGGACCGGATGAGATCCACAAATTGCGTTTGATCTTGTTGTCGCTGCACTTCCCCGCAGAACTGAGCCAGCCAATGAGAATACGCCTGCAGAGCGGCCAATGACTGCGCGTGGCTGCAAAACAGAGACGTTCATTAGGTTTTATTATAAAACTATTCTCAATTAGGTTAACCTGCATCAACTAGCACACTGAACAGAGTTCATGACTACTTACACATCTATAAGATCTGGTTTGAGCACTGAAGGAACCGCCATCTCTACATCGTACAGGCTGATCTGAGAACCGTAACACGACACTTCCACCAATCTGAGAAGAGGAGGAGAAACATAACCAAGAATTAAACATCACATATTTCAGTCATTTACATCTGACCAAACATCAATCAATCTATTAATAATTCAAGCTATTATTCCTAAATGAATAATATGGTATTGTTTGCATTTATTTTCATATTACTTTGCCACAGTGTTGGCGTCAACAGGAAAATACATGTGAAAGTAAAACCAAAACCTTTGCTTTTTGAAAAAGGCTTGGTTTAGTTTATATTTGGACAGTCTGCACAAGTTCACACAGTTCAATTAGTAATCATTTGTTTAGTGAGATAAGTGTTTTTTGAGCCAGGGTTTAAACAGTATATCAAAGGGGTCCTTTTCTTCAGTGTGTAATGTTGCTGTTTGAGCCCGGGAATAAACGCGTCACAATATTCCTTATTTTAATAATTCCCGCCCAAGGCATTCGCAAAATAAAACCAAAACACGCCGAAGCGGGTAACCAATCAGAACACACTGACCCAGCCGACCAATCAGAGCACACTGAGCTTTTCAGAAAAAAAAAAAAAGCTTCACAGCTTTAGGAACTAAACAGAGCGTTATACTGACAGACTGAGAAGAGAGGAGCTGCAACAGTGACAAATATGAGAAAAATAATGTTTTTTGAACATTCAAGCTTGAAAACCTGTTCTAGTAGAACCAGAAAACAAAATCAAGACGTTGTAAAAGGACATAATAACAAAGTTATTTATGACAAGTAAAAAAAAAAATTAAAAAAAAATATGATGTAATGCAAAAAGAAGTCATCAAATAGCCATGTGAAGCACACTACACAACACAACCACTAATAATATGCATAAAACATAAGCAAATACAGAGGACATTAGAGTGACACATAAGGAGGTAGTGTTGTTGTTGAATGAGGAATTGGGAATCAGGAACTGACCTCTGCACGATGGCGAGAGCGTCATTAAAGCGGGCGGTGAACACGTCCCCTGTGAAGAACTCGGCCAGGCGTCCCACGGCCTGCAAGAGAGAGCTCAGGTCTCTGAGAGCGCAGTGAAGTCTTCTGCAGTCGGCCTCCGCTGTGATGTTCAGCCTGCGACCTGTTCTCACACACACACACACAGAGAGAGAGAGGTGTAAAACCACTCAACTACAGCTGACAACAGCTCACAAGCCACATGAGAACAGACCCGCCACAGAGCAACATCAGACTGAACATCACAAGACCAGATACTACTAACATACTTGCAGTCTATAAATATATAATACAGTAGGTTGACTGAGTAAATGCTCAAGCAATCAATAGAAGGTACACTACTGTTCAAACGTTTAGAGTTAATCCGTTTAAAAAGAAGAAATTAATAATTGAATTGTAATATTTCTTAATATTACTGTTTTTACTTAGCCTTGGTGAGCATAAAAGACTACTTTCAAAAATATATATTTTTAATCATACTACCCCCAACTTCTGACCGGTAATGTATGCGTATGAGTTCTCGTAGAACTTCCTCCTTTATATTTCATCTTGTCTGTAGTTGTACAGCCTTAGTTTAATAACTGCTTACATGGGCTGATTATTATAGTCTCAGGTCAATTTTTTTGAATCAATTTATTCAAAATATGAAGCAGCACAACTGTTTTCAACATTGTTAATAATATTTGTTTCACAAGCATCACATCATATAAGAATGATTTCTGAAGGATCATGTGACTCTGAAGACTGGAGTAATGATGCTGAAAATTCAGGAATAAATTACAATTTAATACACATTTAAATACGTTACTTAAATGTGTTATTTTTAATAGTAATATGATGCGTATGAGTTCTCGTAGAACTTCCTCCTTTATATTTCATCTTGTCTGTAGTTGTACAGCCTTAGTTTAATAACTGCTTACTTTGGCTGATTATTATAGTCTCAGGTCAAAAAAAATAAATTAAAATCTCCATGCCATGACAGCAATATATTTATACAAGATATTTGATAGAAGGAAGTCAGATAGCAAAAGAAGAAAAAAACAGTACAGCCTGAAGAACAAGGACATTTGTCAAATATCATATTTCCAACGTCATGCTTCAGTGGATTAATACAAACAGTGACTTTTGGACACTGAGTGAAAACGACACATTAGCATTGTTGCAATGCATTCTCCAAGACAAATAGTTCACCCAAAACAATGCATCTAATAATTCTGTCAAGAACTGCATTTGCATTTAAAAGTGTAATCTGTGTGTGCAGCTGAACAGGTTTGAAAACAAAGCTACTACACAGCAAAATCCCCAGTGTTAAATTAACACTGCTCGGAGCATATATGGTCCCACTCTACAGAGTGTTAAAATAACACTGAAGCAGTGTTAAAGTTAATGAGATAATTAAGTGATTAATCAAGTGATGATTGAACATTAATGATGAACACCTGCTGTTAACAAGCAGAATCACTGAAGGAAAGAGAAACACAAGAACTACAACTGACTTTTAGTCACAGCTTTAAATTAAATCAGCTGAAGATAAAAATAAGACATTAAATCTGTGAAGATCTCAACAGTGAACGATTAAACAACTCCACAAACAGCATTACCAGCTTCACTTATTACTAACCAGGACTGACTTTATTTCTGTCAAATGTCTACAGAAGTTTTATTGAGAATTAACAGAGGTTTAGATGTTGATGTTTTAGTCACCATTTAAAAATCACCATTATGGTGAACAGTGTTGCCTTTAGTTGTGCAATTTGATTATTTTTTTATTATTTGATTTCATGGTCATTGTAACAGTGTTTACCAAAACACACAAAGGTTGCAAAGAAAGCCAGCAACAAAGATGGTCAGGTGATAGACCTATAGTTTTCAACAAGTACAAATATTAAAAAATGCTATCATTTACTGAAAATGGTTATTTGGTATTAATAGATTTTCAATAACATTCATTTCTTTCTATAGATCAGTCATCAAGCTGAATCTTTATTTTTTAAATATTGGGAAAATAATCTTTGGACAAACACACAGACATCAAGAATCAGAGTATGAATCTCATTAATGGTGACATGCTTTATGCCGCAATGCATTATGGGAGGCACCATAGTATAAAAATCATGGCTCCCAGCATGCATTGCAGCATGAAGCATGTCACCATTGTTGAGATTCATACTCTGATTCTTGATGTCTGTCGTTTCTAATATAAAAATAATAATTTTCAAAAAAAATCTGAAATGTATATCAAATTTTTAATTCAGGATGACTGCTCTGTGTAAAAAAAAAGGTGACTTTTATTAATAACTAATAACAACTTTTGTTTTTTGTCAGGGATAAGATTAATGAATCTTTCATCTTTATAATAATGAAAACGATAACACCAGGACATGTAATATTTTTAGCTTCTTTTGTAACATATTATGAGTTTTGGTAAATATTGTTACAAAGAGCAAAATTGCACTTAAAATGTTATGAGTCAAACTGCCCAACTAAATGAAATACTGATCTCCATAATGGTGACCTTTTTTTAACATCGACATCTAAACTTTTGTCCATAGACATACCAGAAATAAAGTCAGTCTGGTTAGTAATAAGTGAAGCTGGTAATGCTGTTTGTGGAGTTGTTTAATCCTCCTCTGCAGAAATCTTTAGAGATTGAATGTCTTATTTTTATCTTCAGCTGATTTAATTTAAAGCTGCGACTAAAAGTCAGTTGTAGTTCTTGTGTTTCTCTGTTCTTCAGTGATTCTGCTTGATAACAGCAGGTGTCCATCATTAATGTTCAATCATCACTTGATTAATCACTTAATTATCTCATTAACTTTAACACTGATTCAGTGTTATTTTAACACTCTGCAGAGTGGGACCATATATGCTCCGAGCAGTGTTAATTTAACACTGGGGATTTTGCTGTGTATCTATTAAACTGCTGAATATTCAGACTGTGACCGTGAAGAGAAACTCACTTGATCCTGATCTCACGATATACTGCTGCAGCCCAAGATACACGTCCAGATCCTCCTGGAGCACCGGAAACTAAACACACAATCATGCTCTGCTCATCATATACTTATCATCAAAGTCATTTAACATGCACATTTAACGCAATTAATAATAACAGGAAAAATGTGATTGATAGATAGACAGATAAGAAATATAAATAAATGGATAAAAATACAATTAGACAGACAGATTTAAAATGGGCATTTGATGAAACATTTATATTGATTGACAGCTCTAATACTCTTCCTTGTGTGGATTACAGCAGATTTTGATTTAAAATCGTAAATCCTCCATGAATGCTTTGGACGGAGACTCGCTTGAATCAGTTTTGCTTCCATATTAAACAGTTATTAGAATTGCCAATGGAGAGTCCATTGTTTTCAGTTCAAAGAGAGAGAGAGGAACATGTTCAGCCACTCATCTACACCCACCAGAACAGAGAAGGTCTGGGACGGCAGCAGCTCCATCACCCTGGCAACCACTTCCAAACTCAGACGCAGGTACCGTTGCCATTCCGTCTGTTGCTATAGAAACCAGAGGGGAAAGAGTTCCAAAAATTCAGCCCAAAAATAAATAAAAAATGCTTTAGCTTCTATAACCATGTGTGTGTGTGTGTCTGCTTGATTCTTACATCATCGTCAAGGGTCTCGTCATCGAGTTCTTCTAGTTGACTCTGGTTTAACCTGAACTGGATCCTGTTGAGAACTTCACGCAGCAGCAGAACTAGAGCATCTTTATACCTGCTCACACACACACACACACACACACACAGATTACAACAACGTTCAATGCTTGAGCAACCTATATAAAACAAACTCAATTCACAGTCCACAGACATGTACCTGTTAATGACACTGTCTCTGTCAGCCAATCGGCTTCTGATCTTGGTGGTCAGGTAGTCCAGGAATATACTCCAGATGTCAAGACAAGCCAGGTAACCCTCATGACTCGGCTGCAACAAAATAAACAGACCATTAAATGAAGATGCACAAACATTTTAAGTTTAAGAACTTTAGAACTTTAACTTTTTTTAATTCCCCATGAACAAAATCAAGTCCCGCCCTACATTTGATCTTGTTTGAGAAGCCGTTTCACTCAGATATGTGTCACAACAGGGGAGAAAAGACTTGCATGTGCCCTTCAAGACTTGAATGTAAACCGCCACTGCTATAATTGGTTAATATCTTTGCATATGAAATGAGTATTAAATCTAGAACTCTTTTGAAAAACTTCACTAAGTTTTACTAATCACATCTACTGAGATTAACTAATCGTGAAGTGTTAATTACAGCGTTATAATTACTTCTACTCCCACTGCATGAAAGGCTGAAGCGCTGAGCATTGTAGCCAATCACAGTCATGTCTGTTTCTGCACTGTCACAGATGCTTTCATAATAACCAACACAGTGCAGACATGATGGAAATAAGAGACTCATTGAGCAGTGTAGACAGTCTTTGATTATAACGAAAGTTTGGGCAAGAATGCAGAACTCAGTTACTCGTGTTAAACTGAAGCGATTGACAGCTTCAGTGATTATAAAGGGAGCGTTCTTTGATTGCTTTCTGTATCTAATTTAAATAAAAAAATATTTTCATGGTACTAAAAGGAAAGGTACAGTGTGAAGTTGACCGTTTAGTCACTAGCTTGATTTATTGATGAATAAAGGATTTTGTGAAAGAACATCTGAAAAAGAACCCTCACATATCAAAAATCACTGATCACAGATCAGGCATTAAAATGAACACTTTAAATAAAGGGGTTATAATGCCCTGTTCACAAGATGTCAAATAAGTCTTTGAGTTTTAGCTAAAAATACCCCACAGATATTTTTATATAGCATGTTAACATTTTGTGTCTGTTCCTTTAAATGCAAATGAGCTGCTGCTCCCGATAGCTGGACATATGCACTGAAAATTTCAAAAACTTTTAGCCTTTTATGATCAATCCGGAGTCAGACAATGATGGAGAGACTCAAGAAGTGACAACATGTAGAAGCAACAGGACATTTCTGAATGGTTAGTTGATGAATTTATGTTGCTGTTCAGGGGGCGGGTTTATGTACATTTTAGGGTTGATGATGTCACAAACCCGGGAGGAATGTTGTGTAGTCCCTACCAGCCGTTTGTTGTAGTCATAATCATCATCAACCACCCCTTTACCATGCTGTCGCATTACTGTCGGGTCCATATCTTTCTGTAGCAGTCTGTTTGCAAAAGCCTGTGTCGAAATTGCGACTGATTTACGAAAGGATCCACAATGAAATATAGCGAACAAAATGATAATACTCTGAGACATTCACATAGTTGAAAATAAATAACCACTTCCCTAGCATTAGGATTATTTAGAAACTAATGATATTTTATTCCAGTGATCCTGTATCTCTCTTCTCTCCCGTTGATCTCAATAACCCGCCAGTGGGCGGAGCCAAAGACGCGATGATCCGATTCTGCAGAGGCGGTATTTCGTCAAACTATTACATCATAATTTGACAATCCGAAACAAGTCGTTTTCTGAGCTTTGATTCAATGAAAGCCGTTTTTGGACTAATGAGGAAGTTTTGAGTTGTGAAACTTACAGAATGTTTTAATAGTACAATAAACTCTTGCATGTCAAAAGACACGACCCCTTTAATGTTAGTCATGATAACGCACATCTTGTGGTTTAATACTGAACATGACATTACCGAAGAAGCCATTGGGAAGAGTAAAAAAACATCTTCAAGTCTAGACTTTTTAAACAGAAATTCAACGATTACCAGGAAACCATTAATGAAAATACCCCCAAACCAGGTTTGTGCTTTAAAATCTATTCAAAAACAAAAAAGGATGGTGATGGTGTCAAAAATTAGAGGAACAAGGAAAGTTTGGGTCATCAAAGTACAGGAAAAGGAAATATCATTAGACATGAATATGGTGTGTTAGAGTTGGGCTTCCAGGAACATTAAATGAAAGAGCTTTACCTGGTTAAAGGTGTATTTGAAGAGCAAAGCTAGAAATTCCACTAGAGGAAACTGGGCGTTAGATTCGATCCTCCGCAGATGAACACTAACAAAAAGCCTGAGGAAATCGGTGAACTTTTCCACATAGCTGATAGAGACAGACAGACAGATGGAGAGGGTTAAAAAGCAGCAGCATCAATGAGTTAAATGCTTGAATCAAGTGCATCTATCTCTTACCTTTCATCTAACTCTTGCAATCTGCTTTTGATAGTGTGTGTGTTGGTGTGGGAGTGTGTATTTGTGAGTCTTTGCAGTAGGTAGAACGTCTGTTGAAACATGCGTAGCAGAAACTCCTCAAAGTCCACGGGGACGCAGTTTTTGCACATTAACTCGTTGATGCAGTTCATGGCCATGACGCCCAGCCTGGCGCGATCGGATTGGCCCACCATCTGACCAGTCCTGCCGTGTCCACTGCCGCC
The DNA here is from genome assembly GCF_949152265.1 of Phoxinus phoxinus. Lineage (NCBI taxonomy): Eukaryota > Metazoa > Chordata > Actinopteri > Cypriniformes > Leuciscidae > Phoxinus > Phoxinus phoxinus. The sequence continues at coordinate 16,588,506 of NC_136876.1, read as the reverse complement.
ATTGGCTGGGAGATTTCCAGGGGCGGAGTCTCCGTTAGAAGTGGGCAGATGTTTAGTTTTGATTGGCTGCTGGCATCCAAAGCGAGCAAAATGAAAAATTGAAGCGAGGAGGGATGGAGTGATGGAAGTGGAGAGAGGAATCCAGCTAAAGAGATGAGCCAAACACTCCAGCGCTAGCAGACACAGAGCGGCACTTTCAGCTTCCAGGATCATCTGTGTGCTGTTGCCCCCCAAAACACCTGCACAACACGACAAACGACAACAGTTAATACAACAGTCACTTATTGTTTCAACTAGTGACAGACCATTTTGTGGTTATCATGTCGTCATTGGTTGATGACTAGGGCTGCTCGAATATGACAAAAATCATAATCACGATTATTTTTGGTCAATGTTGAAATCACGATTATTTAACACGATTATTGGAGGCCGATATGATCGTCTTATTTCACGATAGGAGTTTAAATATCAGTGAAATTTCACAATTATCAACACTTCAGCAAAAACTAATACTAGGTTAAGTAAGAAAAAGGTCCTCAAAACAATTACGTAAGACAAGTTAACAGTCAGCAATACACTCTTAAAGTGACAGCAACCGAATAAACCTGCAGCTGTCTGTGTCATTAATGATAATCAAACAACAATATCACTTACTGATCTTGACCGAATAACTGAAGTTGCTTTAATAAGGATAAACTATACATGTGTACAATAAGACTATGAAATATTATTTTACATTTGATTATAAATTGTGTTGGTGTAGGGCAGGCCATTACTTATCTGAATACCATGTGAATCTGGACGGGATGCAGCAGCCGCACAATGATCATTTTACCTCCATTATCTTGTTTTTATAATCATTGGAAGCCAAAATCGAAATTGAAAATTAATTACGATTAATCGCAGAGTCCTAATAATCCGATATTGTCAGTTGCGTGAACTTTGAGTAATGCTGCGTTCACAATCTTCACATGCTATCGGAATTATCGTAAATACGAGATTCCTAGTAGGAAATTGGACATGAACGCCCTGTCAAGCCATATTTACTACTGGGAAACTGAGATCTAAATTGAGTTTCCGAGTTATCCGTGCCATAATGGCTGAGGGGAGAACAATTGCTGCTGTGACTGGTACTCATAGTTTTTTCCACAACAGCTACATTGCCTTGTCTTTTGAGTAGTGCATATTTACAATTTACATATATGAATAAACATTTGAAGGGCTGCAACGATTAGTCGACATAGTCGACAACGTCGACAATAAAAAATTGTCGACAAATATCTTTGTTGTCGAGTAGTCGTTTGATCTCACGTGACCAATGTATGGGCCTGCAATATCGCATTTTGACCGCTACGACGCTGTAGCGCTAGAGTGTAATGCAGCCGTTAAATGCTTTTGCGGTAGAAGAAAAAACAGCGCGAATTACATAGACAGTAAATAAACGGCGAATTATGGCGGAGTGTAAACGAGTTCGGACCAGTAAGGTGTGGGAAAGTTTCACAAAACTGCCAACTAAAAATGCTGTCATGTGCAATACATGCAAGGCTGAGCTTGCGTTTCACGGGAGCACAACATATGTTGGAGCACTTAAGAGAAAGCATCCCGGATCAAAAGGAGCCGGTGAGTGTTCAATCTCCAGGTGAAGCTAACTAACTAGTTGTAAATCTCTTTATTAGAGAATGCAATACTACCATTAATAAAAGTGATAATATTAAAAATTATAATATAAATACAGTAATGTGATTATTTATTTTGCATAGAATAAAGCTTGATCGAGCTTAGGAGTCAGGGCTGTTTTTATTATTGTAACACTATTAGGTAATATAAACACAATTAACTAACATGAACAAAAATGTTAACAAAAATTAATAATGTTACAAATGTGCTGCTCATATTAGTTAGTTCATGTTAGTAACATTAATGTTTACAAATTAAACTGTTACCTTAGTGTGAATTGCTTCTAGATTTCAAACTAAACACCCAGTAAAGATGATGACTAAACAACAGTTTAATCACTAAGAGAGTTAAAATAAAATGTTTTTTCTTTGCAAAAAAGATATTTTCTTTGCATTCCTGCAACATCCACTCCAGCAGAACGGATCTTCTCAGCTGCAGGAAACATTTGCTCACAAAAAAGAGCAAGCTTGTCACGTGAACATGTTGATATGCTGACCTTCCTTCATTTTAATTCAGCACTTATTTGAAAATCCAAAAAAGCCAGAGCAGAAAGGACACAAGTTACTTACTGCTTTTCATTAAACTAACTGAACACTTGGTTTTAGAAATAAAGCTCTTAATACTGCTGCCTGCCAAGAGATATTTACATTCAAACATATTTTTGTCTGCAATGCCAGCTGATTTATTTTTGTTGACCTGTTTAGTTGGAGGTTCCTTAAAGTTCATTAAAACACCATTTCAAAAGCTGAAGTGATTTTTTTTTTTTTAAATTATAATATGTATAACTCAATGTTTTAACTTATTGAAAAGGCTGAATAATCATTCCAAACTTACTGATGATTAGTCGTCAATATAATCGACGATTAGTCGATTAATCGGTCCAATAATCGTTAGATTAATCGATTATCAAAATAATCGTTTGTTGCAGCCCTATGTATGTTTTATACACAGTGAAAATAGCATGTATTTGACCGAAATTCGGTCTTAGAAAGCACAGTGAATGTTTATACAGTTGTTAACAAATGGGATGCTACATTTTATTCAAAATTAAATATCTTCTATACATTTGGGCTTTACTATATTTTCTTTAATAAGATTCCCTCATGAAACCGGTGTCCTCCATGATTCCTAATCTTTCCGACAACAAAGCACTTGAATGCGACAAGCTCGTGATCACGATTTCAGAAGTGGGAAACAGGAAATTTGCAACAGCAAGTGAAGGCAGCATAAATGTTTATAAATAAATAAATGAATTGGTTTATTTATTTATACATGTATAAAAGTAAACTACTAAAATTTTCAGTTAATTATTTAGAACAATTTTGTCAGGCATCAGAACTGTTTTATCTAAGGTTTACTAATTAAATTAGTTTAATTACATTTAGTTTAAATATAAATTAGATTAAATGTTTTATTAATTGATTACTTGATGGAAAAACAAAACAAAAAAGACTGAAAAGTGAAAATTTACTATTAAATTACTCAGGCTACAGGATTATAGAACATGCAAACATGTATGTGATGTAGTGGCAAAAAAAAAAAAAACGAAAGCTGCAGACAAGCAATTTTTGGCAAGTGGGAAACAGGAAATTTCCAACAGCAAGTGAATGCAGCATAAATGTTTATAAATAAATAAATGTATGAATAGGTTTATTTATTTATACATGTACTCAAAGTTCACTAATACAATTTTCAGTTAATTCAATTACAGCAATTACTTTATTATTAATGTTAATGTATGTTACTATTAAATTGCTCAGGCTACAGGATTATAGAACATGCAAACATGTATGTGATGTAGTGGCAAAAACAAGCAAAAGCTGCTTTACCCCCCCAACCAAATCTCACAAGAAAACAACTATTTTACTAGGAGTAAATTTTGCATGATTTCATATGAAAATGTGAGATTTTGAGCACTAATTGGTGCCACTGATGTACACCTCACTTTTCAAAGTGGCCCAATAGCAAAAGAGGAAAGCAGAAGCTCACCTGACTCTCTTGACGTGGGGGATGGCGGGGGAGTGGTGACTGTAACACTGTGTTTGTCCCACACCGTCTCCAGAATACCTGCGAGCAAAAGAGAGTTGTTAAAAATGAAACTGCAAGCCTAATCACATGACACAGGTTCCAGTGCTTAACGAATACTTCCACCCGCATATACTTTCAGTTAAATAGTTATGAGTGTCTCACCAGTCAGAAGGTTCAGTACGGTGGGGATCTGATCCAGCAGGAGTTTCTTCAGCTCCTCTTTACGAGCGACGCTCAAGTCTTCTCTGGGACAGACCAGCTCCTCTGAGGTCATCTTGAGCAGAACCAAACCCAGCGGCGCGAGAGACGGCGACTGCACTAACTGCAGCACAAACCACAAAGATGAAGCCAGTTCTGTTCGTTTTAATATCATTTAATAGTAACCGCAGTGAAGAATGACAGGTACCTGTAAGGTGTTGCTGAAGAAGTCATGGTAGAACATGGGCCAGTCCTGGCGTCCAATGTCAACGATGACTTTGCAGAGTTTGTTTCGGATAAAGAAAGGCAGCAGTGCATGCTGGGATAGCAGAAGCTTGGGCAAGCAGCTCCGAAGTTCTGCTTTGTCCTCGCTGGCTACACCAACCCACATCTTGTTCACAAGATTCTGCAGAGACACATTTACTGTCATCATATCTCATATCGTAAACACAGCAGAGGATACCTGTGCCTGCATATCGTATTTTAGGATAATTACACAAATATATCCAGGTCATATTTCAAGAAAATTAATACATTACTACCATTTAAGATTTTGTGGTCAGGAAGATGAAAATAAATAAAATACTTTAATACTTTTTAATTTAATAAGGACACATTAAATAAAAAGTGACAGGAATGACATAATGTTCATAAAGTTCAATTCATAAAGATTTCTATTTCAAATACATGCTTTTAAACCATCTATAAATATTAAACTGTTTTCAACATTGATAAAAAAAATTATTGCAGCAAAACAGCATATTATAATGATTTATTAGAATAATTATAAATAATTTTCAGTAAAGATGCTGAAAATTCTACTTTTTCATTAAAATGATAAATTACGTTTTTAAATATATTCAAATAGAAGACAATTATTTCAAATGATCATCATATTTCACAATATAAAAAAAAAAATCTGTATTTTTGATCAAATAATGCAGCTTTGGTCAGCAGAAGAGAGGAAATAAACATCCAAAATTGACCCCAAACATTTGAACATAAGCGTATGACTTCAACATGGACTTGGCCATTTTGGTGAAGTTAATCTACACAAGGTAATGAACTGAAGGGTTAATTTTACCTCAAACACAGTAAGGCTGTACATCATGACATATTCATTTCTGCTGTTGGAGAGGAAGTAGAGGCAGTGCCGCCATGAGCCGGGCTGCCCCGCGAAACTGTTCAGCAGCTCTTCTGCAATAAACAACACCACAACACATTCTTATCTAATTGAAACAAAGCAAGCAGTGAAAGTTATTAATGTTTAGTTAGGTTTGATGCCATAAACACCAAACAAACACTCAGCAGAAACTTCCTTGAATGACGGACATAAGTGTTGAACTCAAACGCAATGAAGAGGGCTTATGTGTCTGTGTGGAAATAGCTTAAGGAACATCTTCTGTAAAGCATAAATGAGGCTGTTCCCACAACTTGAACCCAATTCAAGTTCAAAGTTAACAAATGCTTCTTGTACACAGAGTTTTGCATATTTGCATGAAAAAGAAAACATTGCTTTGTTGCACACCTACACATAGCTACATATGCACATTTCAAAAACCAGATGAGTTCAAATGACAGTATGTTTGTTAGTTAGAGATACATCACAATAACTTCATTAGTTACATACATTAATTTGATAGATGTTTTTATCTAAAGGCTTAAATCAATATTGCTTGTTGTGTTCCCTTGGAAGTGAACCCTGAACACTGACATTGCCAGCACCACCTTTTTGACTCGTGGGAAACATTTTTGAAATTGAGATCTGAAAGTTGAATAAATCAGCCATTGACGTATGGTTTGTTAGGATAGGACAATATTTGAAAATCTTATTTATCTTATCTCTAATTTATAATAGATATTAATCTTAGCTCTAGTTTATCTCATCTATTTGAATCTGAATGTGCAAAAAAAAAAAAAAAAATCAAAATCGAAACATTGAGAAAATCTCCTTTAAAATTGTCCATTTATGTTGACGATTGTGCTGCATTCACTCACAAAAATATTTTTTTTATATATTTGCGGTAGAAAATGTATAAGATATCTTCATGGTCATGGAGCATGATCTTAATATCCTAATGATTTTTGGCATAAAAGAAAAATCGATCATTTTGACCCATATAATGTATTGTTGGCTATTGCCACAAATATACCCGTGCGACTTGTTGTGGCTGGTTTAGTGATCCAGGGTCACATTTTAAAAACACCTCTCGTGACAATTAGGAACTGAGAAACTGGACCGCATCTGATAGTTTTTAACATCTGGTTTTGTCATGGTGTGAAACGGTGAAAGATCGCAGAGATGCAGGCTCTGCAAAGACAACAAGTACACTCGACTTCCACATGCGCTAATGTGACAAAATGCTTCAGTAAATATCTCGTTCACACTTCATAAATTAAACTCTGGCCTATATTTTTCCTTTTCTTCTGTTATGGACTGGAATTTTTATTATGTAGTCTAACGTAGAGATGAACATATATCAAGCCATTTCAAAGGGATAAATTGTCATCATATTTGGGTGGAGAAAATCAATAATACATTTACAACTAAAATAAAACAATACAACACGAGCCATCATGTGATACCATCAACCCTGGACTTTGAAACTGAACATTTCCGGTGCAATGCGTGACTTATTCTGGGTCTTATTCACAGGCAGTCTATTTACTCTGACCAGTTTCACAAAGGGTTATTTTCTCCAAAAAACATCACTGCTGAGAAATGTACAATGACCATACATTGAACTACATGTCCTGAGTTTCAAAGCACCATGTTTTGCCACAGGACTTGGACTAAATCTTTGGCCAAATGCTCCCAAACAAACCCAAATATAAATACCAAGCATTTTACGAAACTCAGTAGACAGTTTAAATGTCATGAATGTGGTCTCCACCCACACAATATAAGTTATTAGACACATTCCTCACCTTAAAGGGGTCACATGATAATTCATTTTTATTTGAGTTACCCTTATAAGTTTTACAAGCTTTGTAGCATCAAAACAGTCATAATATAGCGTGGATGACACCAGACCCTTCTCAGTTGTAACTGGGTCTGGGGAGGTTCATTCACAGCCCATTTCCAAAGGGGCGTCACCAACAGACGTCGCTCAAATGCCTCTGGGCGCAATTGGATAGACATAAAACCAATCAGAGCGATCGTCATTGTGTAAAGCGTTTGTGATTGGTGCCTCGATTAGGAAAAATTGGAAATGGGCTTGAATGGGCTCTTGAATCTCAAATTTGCCGGAAGTTCGTCTGGGTTTTCCCAGACTAGTCATAATATAGTTTTCATGAGCATTGTCCATTGCATTTAGCCGGCGCTTTTACCCAAAGTGACTTACAATAAATGAACACAAGCAATTTGTCACAGAACAATCAATAGTCATATTTTACAGTCTCTCTCTAAGCCAGGGACGGGGAGGCCCGCTGTCCTGCAGAGTTTAGTTCCCACCCGAATTAAACACCCCTGAACAAGCTGATCAATGTCTTCAGGATTACTAAGGCCTTGTCCACACAGAGACGTGTTTAGCTGCATACGTAAAATATATTCGTATCAGCGTTTGTTCCAGACGGATCCAGCGTTTTGGGAGCCGGAAACCGCTAAGTTTTGAAACCGGGTCCCAGAGTGGATAAATCTGAAAATGACACCCTTGTGTTTTCGTGTGTACAGCCAATCCGTATATTTTGTGAAACGATGATGTCATCAACCCAGGTGTCGACCCTAGTCAGACACGCTACGTCAGGTAACAGCAACAGCAACATGCTTGTGTTCGTGCTCCAGAAGCTACTGAACCCCTTTTATTCCTTTATTTATTATTTACTTGAATGTATTTTTATTTTATTTATTTCTTATGCTATGATGCTTGTCTGTTGTCTGATTAAGACATTTCATATTTTGTACCAGGCCATTTATGGTTGTTTATATTATTCAATAAAGTTCTTGGTTAAAAAAAAAGAAACAAAGAAGAAGAAGCTACTGAGCCCATTATTGTATAGAGCGCGCAAGGTTTATGCGCATGCTCCACGTCTTCTCCGTTTTTTAGTGTATCTCTGTGGCAGAACTACAGCGCCACATACTGGTCTGGCATGTATACTACATCGTTTTGAGTTGCTTTCAGTGGTTTTGTGTGTACGCAGATATTTCTTGAGATAACGCTGTGTTTACAGAGGGGGAAAAGGATCGGATAGGAAAGGCTCAGGCTTCGTGTGGATGTGGCCTAAGGCTACATGGCAGGTGAGGTTTTTTTTCCCAGGGTTGAAGCAAAATCCCTGCTCCAAACTTGAGAGGCCATTTTTGTGCTGCTGTTCCTTTAAAGGGGACTTATTATGCCCTTTTATAAAGAAAACTATTTATCATGAGAAATACCAGTAAACAAAGAATGAAGATTACCGATATGAGCATGTAGTCCGAACGCGCTGACATAAGAAGTCTGCTTTGGGCCAATCATAAAGCTCGGCATTTTGTTATTGATGTTTGAATGGTATCTTACCAGTAAAAAGACGGAATGTCGTTGATTGTGTGAACAGCACATTTGTGTATTTGCCGGAAGTCATTCTGGTAATTTTATCGTAATTTACCGGGACTGCTATGTGAAAGGGGCTATTTTTGCATCTGTCAGTAACACTCCGTTTAGTTTCTGTCTTTACGAAGCTCCTCCTTCCGTAAAGTGTGATGTGCTCCGATTGGTCGGCTGGATCTGTGTGTTTGTGATTGGTCAACTGCTTGGAGTGTGTTTTGGAAATGTTGAGCATAACCGTGAGTTTCAACACACTACTAACTAACTCAACCAGGCCTCGTCCCTTTATTTTGCGTATGCCTTGTGCGTGAATTATTTAAATGAGGAATATTGTGACGGTTTGTTCCCGGAAGAAACTCAAGGCTACAATGGAGGCGTTTCAGGGAGTTCAGAAACAGTGTTACTGATATAGAGAATAACTCCCTCTGGAGTGACTTTGTGCTTTGTAACTTTGCAGAGTTTTTTCATGCTCAAACAGCAACATTACACGCTAAAAGTTGAGAATGTAAAAAAGCATAAACAAAAACTTTTATGCAAAATCCTCCATTTCAAAAATGGCGCTGAAATGAGCCGCTTAAACTGTTCAGATCAGACTGAAAAGATCAAGTATCCAGTTCAAAATAACGGGTTTCTAACACTGGTTCTTCAGATGGATCTGCAGAGCGGTAGGTGCTACACACAGACAGAAACAGTGGAAAGTTTACACATTTAACACTTGTCATTACTTGTCTTGCCGCTTATATTTAACAGCAACTATCCTACTCCAAGCGCACCACACTAGACAACTTTTCAAACACTGAATAGGCATCATTGAAGTGAATGTAGGGCGATCACATGTTAACATTTCAGTATGTTTTTGTTTCAGAAGAGAAAATAGGACGTCTATTGATATCAGACAGACATAACAAGTGACAGCCTATTCAGCTAATAACAGCACAAAGGATGACTCTGCAAATCAGGAAATGATGAGGGTGTGAAGGCCAGTGTCAGGCGTATTCTCACCGATCTCTCTCTTGCGGTCATTGGTGGTGCAGCTGTGAAAAAACTCTGTCATAAGACTCTCCAGGGCCCGTAAGGAGGACTCCTCTGACGCCTGCAGACGAGAGAGAGAGAGAGAGAGAGAGAGAGAGAGAGAGAGAGAGAGAGAGAGAGAGAGAGAGAGAGAGAGAGAGAGAGAGAGAGAGGAGAGAGAGAGAGAGAGAGAGAGAGAGAGAGAGAGAGAGAGAGAGAGAGAGAGAGAGAGACATGACAAGATAAGGCATTTCAGTCTGAAATTAATGCAACCATGCAATGCATCAAACACTCTAATCGCATATAATCGAACTGTGAATCCACAATATAAGGATTTTTGTATAATATACATAAAGTCCCATTTTAGACTAACCAATATATTCCTCAAATGTGTTCACAACTGATCTGCAAGCTCCCAGCAATCATTGCAGCGTGAACAAACAACACACGGTTACTGTTTTTGGACTGTTTTATGCTTTGCTGGCTTTATTTACGCTGATGTTGTTGTTGTTGTAGTAAATATCATTTATGTTTTGTGAAATTGTTAACAGCTTATAAAGGGATTGTTCACTCAAAAGTCAAAAGTTTATCTTCAATGGGACACAAAAGATTTTTTTGAAAAATGCTGTTTTGTTGCTCAAACAATGTTGGTTTGAAGTGAAAGGAAAAAAACAGCTGACAAATTCTTCAAAACATCATTTTAAAGAAAGACATACAGGGTTGGACCATCATGAGGATGATAAAAAGATGAAAATACTTTTTTTTTTGGGGGGGGGGGGCCTTAAATAGATAAACACTATCTATTTTTAGTTCTGCATTAACCCTTAAAGACTAATAAGTGAGATGCATAATGTTGCTTTTTCTCAACAGTTCCTTTTTTTCAGTGCACTCTCAGCCTCAAAATACTCGTCTCACATTAAAAGAAAAAGTGAGAATGCACTGAGAAGTAAAAGGATGGCATGAAAGACGAATGCCGGAAGTGGGCTGCTGATGATGATGAAGACGATGATGATGATGATGATGCTCAGGGTTCTGAATTCTTCGTATGAGTCACAACACGTTGCATTGCTCCGGTGTGTGACGTCACAGTACAGCAGAAGAATGCCTTTGGTTTCCTCAAACTGTTCAGACTGGCTTCGACAGCTCGAGAGGACACCGTTACATTCACACGCAGAACAAGCTGTGCTCGGTTTCATTTATGTGACTATCGCCTGGTGTCATCCATTAAAGGCAGAATAACTTATGCATTTGATTTACCTTCTTATCTGACAGATCTATGTCTGCTTTAGGTCTCAAAATCTATTATACGAAATCATATTACGGAAATACACACATAAAAATAAGCGTTTTTGACAGGTGCTTAAATCAAATCAGTGCTTCTAACACAATGTCATATGATAATTTACAGATTAAACAAAGAAGCACAGACGCTTCAAAAGCAATGCAACCTCCAGGCATTGGTGCACATATAGAAAGTTCACGATTACATAAGAGACATTTTGGATCAAATATACACAGATCCAAGTGTCTTATACATATATATATAAATATATTTGCTTTAATATTGACTCACCATGCCCGGGCTCTTGAGTTTTTATGCGGCTATGATATGAGATGAGTCTGGATCTGCTCGCTCATGCTTCCTATGGGGCCTTTGTGTTTCACCTTCTGGAAGCACCGAAACCCCGCATCACTGTCCCGCACACCCCTGGTGGACCCCGGGTTCGGGCTCCGGGACACTTGTTATTATTGTTGATCTAGCGCGAGACTGGAACTGAGTCTGACGCTGCCCGGATACACGAAGACAACCCGCATAAAACTACTGCGAAACAGAGAGAAGATCAACCAAACAGCGGTCTTGAAAATGTGCCGGGACTCTATTCCTCACGCCTCGGGTGGTGTTAGCGCTGTGTGGGACTCGGAGCTTTAATTTGAGCCCTCAGAAGTCTGACAGTGCCACTCCTTGGGTTAGTGGGATCTCTCTTTCCGTGCAGGCCTCTCGTAGCTTCCTCTCCTCTGCCCATTAACCTAACGGAAGTGACATGCTCCTCACAGAATTACAAATGAAAGGGTAGAACGGAAAATAGTGTGGAAGAGTCTTACTTAGATGGGCGGGGCTTAAAGAGTCGAAGTTGTCTCTAATTGGTCAGGACCGATGGGTCTTAAGCTAGTTTTATTTTTATTTTCCGAACAATACATTCTGCAATTATTTATTTTATTGGGAAAATATCATACCATATATATATATGTATATGAGAAGAAGTGGACAAACAACAAACAAAAAATATATTTTTAAAAAAATGTATGCAACTTTTTTTTAGTTTGGCAGCTAATGGTATACCCTATCTGGTAATTATTATAATAATTATAATAACAACAACAACAATAATAATTTATAAATACTTTGAACTGAAACAATTCAGTTCATTTTTGTATTTATGTGTACGATTTGCATTTATTTATTTAGCTCAAACTGCAGAGCATGACGCTAGCAACACCAAGATCATGGGTTAATTTCTGCCAAATGAATAAATAATGTAATATAAGAGTATTTATGTTTGTTTGTTTTTCTGTTTATTTATTTGTTTTAGAACAAAAATATCAACCTACACAGCTCACGTGATCATACCAAAATCTACTTAATCGTTGTAAAATGTATTGCAAGACATTAGATGACTATTTTAAAAGTAGATGAAGACATTTGAAAAAGAGTTTCATTTTAAACACCGTTTTCTTTCGCTTTAGGCGTCACGTGGTACGTGTTGCTTTTCTCAGCGCTGGTCAGAATGTACCAGTCACAGTCGTTTGTGATTGCTAACCTGGCTTGTCCTTTAAATACTTTCAAAGTGTATTCAGATGGATATGTTCCATTCACATGTCAAGCATGTATATTTTTAATAATATTAATTAAATTATTATACTTTAAATGGTGAAAATATCTCCAATAAGACATGAAACGGTCTGAGATGTGAAAGTGTCTCAATGGGAGATTCGGCGCTGTGAGCCGCCAAGCGCCCCTTGAGGAAGATACTTTTGCGCTCTACGGTAAATTGTAATTTAGGAACTAGTTACTATGTGCTTTTACTCAAACCATTAAACTACCGGAAGTGAAATCTTAATCTCTGGCCGGATGAAACCGGCCGCAACAAGACACATGTTGAGTACAGTATGCACTATGTGTGCAGGTATTGCCTCATTATTGCACATATGCATCCTCTAAAGCAGGGCTTCTCAGTCTAAATGGACAAGCTCGTCCTAAAAAAAGCATCTATGTAGTTTCTTAGACCCCATTTATACGATAAATTTAGTTTTTTTCAAGTTATACCATTGCTGTAGGCTTCTGTTAGATGTTTATTTTTTTCAATAAAATAATTAGTTTTATCAATTATTTGTTTAGATTTTGTTTCTGGTATTCGGCTATTATTATTTCCAATGGTCAATATGAAGTGATTTCGTTTGACGTCCACTCCAAAACATACAAATGGCTTAGTCAATCGATAGCAGGTTTTTTTTTTTCCTTCTTCAAAATATTTGAATAAATGTAGTTTGAGTACTTCTAACTTGCTATCAATAACATGATGTATATATGTGTGTGCATTAAATTGTTCACTGGGTTTTGTAAATATCTGCACAGACCAAACGGCCAAAACAACATGGTAACACCATAAAGCTTTGGTACCTTTTGTTTCTGCAGTTAGATGTTTTGAACTGTGACGATCAGTCTGTGACAGCCTGTCATTTCTGAACTTGAAACGGAAGAGCTTGCCGTTCTCTTGCTCATCGTTTTATGTGGTTTTGCTCAACGACTTCACATTATGCAACCCATCAACTCAAGCACATGTTGAGTAAGACTGCAGACTGAGTAGTAAACATTCAGAAACATACACTTCTCACACAGTATATTAAATAAAGATGACTCACAATAAATGAGGTTTATTTCCTTTTTTCTGAAAAAGAGAAACACTTAAAGAGACTGTACACATGACATTTTCTAGGTCACATTAAGAAACAGGAAGTCATCCATGGGTTTAAACCCTTTAAGAAACACTTAAATTCAGCAAAATTCTGCAAAATTCTGTAAAACATGATCAAACTAATTTAAAACCAAGCTTTTTGTATCTTGTGACTGGTAGCGCCGTCTCAGTTCTTGTATGCGATAGGCCCACGCTCGGTCCGCACCTTCACCCTCTAGTTTGCACGCCGTCCAATCAGGAAACGGAAAACGTCCCGCCACAATCAAAGCGTCTTCAGGGAGCTCAGCCAGTAGCTTCTTTTGTAAAAGACTTAGCTGATACACACACAATACATGGTATATGAGGCCTTCAGGTTCAATAATATGATGCAAATGCATGAACTGACTGAATAAAGTCTATTGTATTGCATCTTAAATGATTTAGGAAGCGCTGTGGGACTTACCACACTAGGGGCTAGAAATACTGTGACATTTTTATACGTTGAGAGATCAACCTGGAAATACACACATGCAAAAACACAAATGCAATATATTACACACAATACTGTTTAGAAATCATATCTTGCTTCTGTATGAGAAACGGGTAATTTGGGTATTTGTCATATGAGAATTTAAGAGAACAAGAGAATCTGTTTGAGAATAATATAGTAGTTTAGATGTTCAAAATACTTTCCACAGATATTTTGTTTGAGGTATAATATGGGTGTTTAATGACTGGGTAAAATATTTGTATATATATTTATATATAAATATATATTATCCATAACAAAATATTTATAATATGGGGGTTATAATGTCTGGGTAAATTATTTGTGTATATATTTTTTTATTTTCTTTCAATATTAGGGTTGTCAAAAAATAAATGCTTTTTTTTTCAGTTTATTTTTTATGGTATCCTTTGGCTGCATTACATTATATGATCACGCTCTCATTCATTCAAGCGCTTTTAAACCATTTAACTCTAATCTGTACTAATCTACTGCTTTTCCTGCCGTTCCCGAATGTCAAATGTCGAATTTTCTGTCGAATTTGAACCACTGAATTTGTGGAAGCGAATTTGCAAAGCGAAATAAAGCGGACCGAAAATTGCCTGTTGAATATTATAGGTTGTATTTTTAAACAGTTTGACTATTTTGGAAGTGAAATCTGAAAGGTGAATATGAATTATTTAATTTTTAATAATGAAAATGTTTGAAATGTTTTGAATTGAAATATTCACAGCTTAAATATTCAACCAAGCTGAATTTCAGCCCATAAAAATGCAAGCCCTAAAAATACAATGCATTAAAATGCAAGCATGCAACCCATGCAATGCATATTTTTTTCCAAGTAGTGTAATTCAACAGGCTTTTTTTGTTTCAAAAACATTTGGCATAATTTTTCTTCCATATTGTTTGGGTATAATAAAGTATTTTGATTGTTAGATGTTCACAATACCTTCCACAGGTCCTCTCGCTGATATGAAACACGTCTGTGGAGTCCAGCTCTCCACGCGTGAAAGCGTGCAAGACGAACAAGCCAAGGATTGAGCTCATAACCAACTGCTGGAGAGAAACCCTGACGACACGCTTCTAACACCTGCACACATTTACAACAAACACACATAAGCACACACACACTACCATTCAAAAGTGTGAAAAAAGACTTATGTTTTCTTCTGAAAGAAATTAATTCATTCAGCAAGTTGCATCTTCTTTTGAACTTCTTTAAAGAATCCTGAGAAAATGTCTCACGGTTTCCACAAAAATATGAAGCAGCACAACTGTTTTTAACATTTATAATAATCAGAAATGTTTCTTGAGCATCCAATTGACATATTAGAATGATTTCTGAAGGATCATGTGACACTGAAGACTGGAGTAATGATCCTGAAAATTCAGCTTTGATCATAAGAATAAAATACATTTTAGAATTGTAATACTATTTCACAATATTACTTTGTTCACTGTATCTTTGATCAAATAAGTGCAGACTTGGTGAGCATAAGAGACTTCTTTCAAAAACATTTAAAAATCTTACCGACCCCAAACTAAATGAAGAAGAAGTATGAGGATCACTTACAATCCTGCCGTCCCCTGATCCCAGGTCAGCGATGCCTCCAGATCGGCCCTTCAGAAGAGTCATAACGTTACACACTTGAGCTCTGCTCGCTGGCATGTAAGGCACCTGGGACACAAACACAGCAGCAGTTACTGGGCTGATGAATCCCTCCCTCATATCATGTACAGCATTAATACAGACACACTTCTCAAACCTCACCTGTAATTTGAGTGGCACTCGGCGAAACCCCGGCATTAGGATTCCTGCCCAGACGGCATAGACCGCCAGACCCGTGCCGGCCGCCAGCTGCAGGATCTGCCAGCCGCCCAGACGCCTCTCTCTGAACTCGGACAGCATCTCCTCTTGTATGTCGTCTTCCATGCCTATAGAGATGATCACTGTATGACTATATCAGATTTTACACATCATATTTTATATCGTTTTACATTTTCAGATTGCACACATACCTGAACAATGGGTTGATGCCTAAAAGTTGCTTAGTGGTTTGAGGTCCAGGCTTGGACCTGAAGGTTGCAGGATGAAGAAATTCACTTTAATTTAGTTTATTTTTGAGTGATGAGGTTAAATTGCAGATTTTAATTGCACCATCTATCCCTTATATTAGAGGAACTGAACAATTTGGCTGCTCAGTTCTTCTAGGAATGTGTTGTTACATTGTTAGTTCATGAAGAAGAGTCTTAACAGATGGTTGTGTCGCTCAACATGAGAACCAATGCAGTCTACTTGTGGTTTTGCACAGTATCTCTTATTCCTGTCAATCTTTAATGTTTTGACTGAGCAAATAGGGGATCCCGTACCTTATTTACCAGGGCTGATCATGAACACTTTCATAAAAAAGCTGCACTTAATATTCAACAATATTATTGATCTGCCTACATTCATTGATACGATTATATGAGAACTGAACTGAGCTGGACATCACTGTTTTCTCCAGCGTGGATATTGACTAGACTAAATTAACAACATTTTTACAACAGAAATGAACCATCACTGAACTTACTTAAGCTGCACTATTACACTATTTTCTTCTAGATCTGCTGTACAGCAGAAACAAACTTGTGTTGCATTATTTCCCTGTTATCACTGTAAAGCTGCTTTGAAACAATCTGTATTGTAAACAAAAAGCGCTAAGTTATATAAATATAGGTGATTTGACCTGACATGAAGATCACGAAAAATCATTACGTATAAATTGTATATGATCTTGGCATTGGATATAGACAGTGTGGGCATAATTCACTTTTAATAATGTAACAGTTGGTTGTATTTATCTCTTTTATTACAACAAAAGAGAAACATTCACATCTCTGGAGGTCAGTCACTTTTGTTTGACTAAATATTTACAAAACAGACAAATCAAAACGCATTATTTTATAAAGTGGGATACGAAAAGAATATACAGTTAGTTACAACCTTTGAACAAACATTTAAAAACAACCAACTAACCTTCACTGTACGCGGTATGAACATGTTTACACTACAGGTACAGGAGGACGACAACTTCCGATAATGGGTGATTCAAAATAAAGGTCCGGCGACTGAACGCATAATTCAAAATTAGAGTATCATCATGTTTTTTTGTTTTCCTTTAAAGTTAAATATCAATATACTCACGCGTTATATTACTAAATTGTAATAAAACAATTACATAATCTGGCATACAAATCTAGATATATCATGACGTATTCTCAATGTAAACTGTTAAACTTGTCGGCTAAACATTTCACTGATGCATTAATAATAGCTTACTGACTACATTGATTACGGCATGTGTTCAGACTGACGCCCATTTATTTTCATTTCAACAAACCATCATCATAAAGAATGCATCAATCAAGAAACCAGACATTTGCTGCATGAATTTGCTGAGAGAGAAAAAAATACTTATAAACATGATCCTGATTCAGACTAGTTTTAATGACAACATATGAAAGACTGTTAGTCTTATGTAGCACCAAAATCATGTTTAGGTATTAGAGGAGCAAAATACAGGCATATTGTTTTGCTAGTTGGTAAGATACATCATATATAAGAAACAGAGAATGATTTACTGTTTTTCCAGCACATCTGCTTTCATGATGATGAAAGCCAAATTAATTATTAATGTTCAGATTTAGGCAGAGATTCAACAAATGCATCACTTCAGATTTTCATATCTCTTGCAATGATCGTCCAGTAGAGGACTGTCCATCAGAAATATTTCATAATTTTAGTATTTTCAGCCTGCTGGTGTAGGACTACTATATTTTCCCATAGTAATTATGAGCTGTTGTTTCCTTTTTAAATTCGTTACTTGTAGCTTATTATGGCATACGACAATGTTATGCTAAACAACACACTGATATGCTTATTATTTGAGTAATGTGCCCTGATAAACATGCTAAAACAAATGCATATATGTGTGGGTGTTTGGAATACAGTATTTACATACATTATAAGCTCTAGTGAATCGGTAAAAGAGTTGGAAAAGTAAACATTTAAATATTTAATGTATCGTCCCTTTAAGATTTTGTGAACTTTTATTTTTTTACTCACAATGACCTTATATATTCCACTAGTATAGCTCTAATATTAAAAGATTAATGCATTTGTGATATGATCTAATATACATTTTAGTTAATATGTCTAAACGCATACATACAAGTCAAACTCCACACTATACAAATAACCTTTCATATGTTCATACAGCCAGTTTATGACTTGACCGAGTCTGTATATTTTGTAATATATAAACCATTGTAAATCCCAGAATGTTACCCTATATTGAATTGTGACAGGCTCATCTCTGGAAAAGCATCATGATTATGTGTCCAGATCTGCTGTCCTCTCCTGCTAAGTGCCAGGACCTCTTCTGGCTCTCCTCTGAGCCCACAGGGCTTTACCCGGGACTTTTACAGGACTTTTCGCTGGGATCTGTTGTGGGATTCTCCTGACAGAGACTCTCGGGGACGTCCAGAGTTTTGGCTTGGGAAATTTCCCTGCTTGGATCTCGTCCACAAAACTTTCCACTTTGTCAAACTTGTTGGTTAGCTTGGCCAGGTTCTCCTTCAGAGTGTCGAACTGCTTATAGAGATCTCCCACCGCATCGGACAGCGGCTGGATCCTGTGCACAACAAAAATATACATTTTGTTCTAAAACCATAAACCAAATATTAAATTTAAGCACACAACTAGTCCCACATAAATACTTCCTTAAATCATGTGTTAGCATAAAATTCTTTTGATTTGGGAAAGTAAGTAATGACCTGGCAACCACCCATTCTAGCAAAACAAATTTTAGAACATCTTAGTAGCTGCATAGCAACACCATGGCAACCACCTACAACACAATGACATAGTGGTGGTGAGTATTGCACAGGCACGCACAGTTTCCTCAGAAATTGTAAAAATCCATCCATCCATTCATCCATTATATCATCCATCCATCATA